>NC_079494.1:0-268162 GCF_030052815.1 Hevea brasiliensis | reverse complement strand
CTAGTTCAATATTGATGGATGTATCCATTCAAAAGGTATAATTGATTCATAAATTATATACAAATGTTGGTTTATTATATGTTAATTCAATAAATAGTTTTTTAACCTTAAATCATGTAATTAATTATAGGTACCTTCAAAAGCTAAAGAACAACATAAAAAATAAAGCAAGAGTTGAAGGTTCTATATGTAATCCATATCTTGTGGAAGAGGCCTCATCATTCTATGCTCATTATTTTGAACCTCATGTGCATAAAAGGCATAGAAAGTTTCCTAGGAGTTTCACCCATCTTGACCATTCATTTCAACATCTTGAGAATCTTAAAATTTTCACTCACGATGGTCGAACAATTAGAAAAGGGAAATGGAGATATTTGAACAAATAAGAATACAATGTAGTACGAGTTTACTTATTATTAAATTGTGAAGAAGTGAAACCCTGCATTGAGTAAGTATATCTTAGCATCAATTTGTTTTTGTGTTATCTCATAGTTGGATTTCATTTTGTTTCAAATGAAATCAAACTACTAATAGTGTATATTAACATATATCAATAGGATTTATGCGTAAGAGCTTTATAACATTAATCCATCCATTAATGATAAAACTGTTAATGAAAAACTTAAGAGGGAATTTGCACAATCGTTCAATAATTATGCACATGAGGCCCATTCAAACATATTAAATGAGTTTCAATTAGCCATGGCAATGGGTCCATTATGAACTATAATGACATATAGTGGATACATGATAAACAGATTCAAATTTTAAACAAAATTACATAGTTCAATGCATGAATCAATTAACAACGGTGTGTGCATTAAGGGAACCAATTACAACATAGACGAGAATGACTATTACAGACATGTTGTTGAAGTTGTGCAATTAGAGTACCTAGGAATGCTTATAAAGAGAAATGTACTATTCAAATATGAATGGTTTGATCCAACACCAAGAGTTGGAACAAAGGTGCAATCACAATACAAACTTATTGGTTCAACCATAAGCATTCATTCAATAAAAAAGAACCATTTGTTCTCTCATTCCAAGAAATGCAAGTCATGTATATCTCTGATACGCTTGTATTATTTAGGTATTTTAAGGCACTTTTATATTGCATTTCATTACATTTAAGGAGTTAATTGCATAGTTTTTAGTTAGTTTCTTTACTTTTTGGTATTTTTGGTCGTTCTTGGCTTAATTTCTTGTTTTTTGTGTTTTATTAGGTGAATTTATGCAACTCCAAGGTGTGCACTGGGTGCCTTGGCCTATGTAATAATCTGTCAGGAGAAATGCTAAGGAGAGCAAGTACACAGGCTGTGTAAAGGGACCCATGTAAAGGTCCTTGGTCCATGTAACTTTCTGCCAACCAAGATTTGAACGCTTCTAAGGATTCTAGAGAGTTACATGGTCTGCCCCATGTAAAGAAGTATGGGCCGCATAAAATGCCCCCGCTCAACTCCAAATCAACTCTAACTCTATTTCACACAACTTGGACAAACTTCTAAAGCCTTTAGGACTCTGAATTGAAGGTTTTTATGCCGGACATAAATACAGGAAGTCAGGAACAAGCCAAGGATCGTATTCCTTACATTCTAACCTAGTATTTCGGTAATTTAAAGAGATTTACACAAGATTCTAAAGAGAGATTCACACTCGAAGTTCTAAAAGTTTAAAGCTGCAAAGTCTTCTACATGGCTTTCTTTTTTTGTTTCTTTAGATGCTTTATAATTGTTATTTTAATTTCATGTTAATTGTTAAGCTCACCATGAGTTAGTAGTTCTCTTAATTCTAGGATTAGGATGTAACATTTTCAACTTTATTATGGATTTACATTGATTTATTTAATAAATTTGGAATTTTGTCCTTTAATTCAATTTCTTGTGATCTTAATGCATGCTATGTGTAAACCTTCACTTAGTTATGATTCCAGATTTTTATTAAAGTATTGAAAAGTGAAGATTAATATTAAAAAATCAAGATATTGAACTTAGGGTTTTTGACTTAGAGATAGGCTAAAATTCTATGTGGAGTGCATGGTTAATAAAAGAGCTTAAAGAGCCTTAATTAAGATTGATCCCCACAAAATTAGGGTTTAGGTTAATTAGGATACACCTTGAGTGCCTTGAGAGAGGACTTAAGATAACCTAGGATTAACTTCCTTTAAAGTGACACTCTTCTAATTTATTGAATGAATGAGATTAGACCTATAATAGGATGATGTGTTAACCCTTAATTCTGGAATTATTTTCATTATTTGTTTTATTGATTTTATTTTATTGCTTCGATTTTGTTATTCTCATTGGCTTTAGTTAATTTTAGTTCTAATTCTCATTATCATTATATTTGGTAGTATAGATAGTTAAAATCTATTGTTTAGTCTGGTACTCACAAATTCCTTGTGGTAACGATACTTTACTCACTACTTTATTACTTGTTAATGATCCGTGCACTTGTAGGATTTTGCACAACAAGTTTTTTAGTGCCATTGCTGGGGAATTTTTGCTTATATTAGGCAATAGGCAATATAGCTAATCTAGACATTTTGCTTAATTTAATTTTTATTAGATATTTTATTTTATTTCCTTTTATTTCTTTTTTTTTTTTTCATATTCCTATTTAGTTTATGACCAAAACTAAACTGAAAGAAGATATACTTGAATTGGATCCCAAAATAGACAATACTCTAAGAGCCATCAAGAGAGGGAAGAAGTAATAGAAAATTGAAACTTCAAACTTGGTGGACAATAGGCTAAGCCCTTTGAGGAACTATAGAGGCCTAATTATTCGAGAATTCCAATTGTATAATATCCTCACTTTAGCTAGTCCGTACAATCTACTGTTCCGATGATCAATGTCAGTCCGGACAGCTAGAATATTTGAAATTATAATTAGAGTAGAGTGAGGAGTTATAAATAAACCAAATAATGATCAGAAAAATTAATGAAAATTTTTAAAAATGAAATGCACTAAGGTTAAATGAGCCGTAACCCCGGTGCTGAGTAACCTGAAAGGGAAGTGACGGTGAAGGCCATTAGCAACCCTAGACCCGGGGAAAACTTCATGAAATAATTTTTAGGACCTCAGGGAAGGATTATTGGGGTTCCAATGACAATAAAATGTTAAGAAAGCACACGAAAAATTTAATCAACCGGTACACACAATTTTAGCTCATTAAGCCAAACAGAGGGCATTTTGGTCATTTCGTCTTCAGAGATGATTTTTGACCAATTTGTCCATTTAAGTAAGTGAATTATATGACATAAAATATGAACAAATAGTGATGAAAATTTTGTTAAAAATGAGTAGAAAGAGAAAGAAAAGAAAATGAAGGTAAATTAGATTTATTACATAATGCTTATGTAAGCATGAGGTAATTAAATTCTTTGGCCAATCAAAATAAAGAAACACAATTATAATACCTAAAAAAATGAGAAAAAGAAGTCAAGAAAATCTAGAAAAAAACTAGCAGCTCCCTCTCTTCTTCAAGCCGCACCATGCTCTCTCCCTCACTCCTCCTTTTTTATGCTAACCAAGCTTGCTAACCCTAAGCTGTCAACACAAAATCTTGTTCTTTCATCTTGGTGAAGCTTTTGGGAGCAAAAATAAGTGTAAAGGAAGAGTTCTCACAAGTTTGGAAGTGACTCCATTAGAGGTTAGTGACCAAACTTACTCTTTCTCTTTTAATTCATGTTGAAGGAGTGGAGTGGAATGCAAATTTATAAGAAAATTGAAAAAAATATCATGTGTATGCCTTTCTTAAAATTTCAGTAGCTTTGGGATAGGTAGGGTTTTGAAGATTTCTTTGAATGAAAGTGGCACTCTAGCTGCCCTTAACACTAATCTCTTGATTAGGATAGTGAAGTGTAAGTAAATGCAAAGTTTGAAATGGAGAAGTTAGGGTTTGGACACAAACTTGAGACTTTGTTCATGTAATAGTGGAAGTAAGTTTTAATGGTTAATTAGTGACCATTTGGTTATGTGTGATTAAGAAATGAAGTGGTTTGTGTCATGAGAATTGAAGCTAGGTATGCTGCCCTTGGTGACCTGCAGGACTAGGTGTGAGTCCAGCAGGTTTGGGCAGCTATAAATGGAGATGTATAGGTTTAATTGGTGCAAGGAAAATTGGACATGAAACTAGACACATAATGGCACAACTTTGATGAAGAAACCCTACTTAGAAAACCAAACCAAGTTGACCTAAAAATTGCCCTAATCTGGGTGACTTGCATTCTGCCTGGGCGAAATGACCAAATGAATAGTGTTCATTCATTTGGTCATAACTCAGTGTAGAAAGATCCAATTTACCTAACATTTTACCAGCAGATAGCTGAGACATATACCTACAACTTTCATGAAGAAACCAAACCCAAATTTTGATTATAACATATTCAAAAATTGACTTGCAGTCAAAATACAAAACGTTGTAGATTTGGTTCTATCCAGAAAATATAAAAAATTTGCAATCCGGCCAGTTATGGTATTTAGGCCATAACTTGAGTTACAAAACTCCAAATGGAGTGATTCAAAAAAGGAAATGTAACTAGACACAATAAGGAACAACTTTCATGAAGATAATTTTGACAAATTCCTACTGTACAAATGACTAATAGAATAGTAAACTTAGTGCTTGAAATCTGAAAATTGTAAATAACTAACACTAAGCTTTGAAATGGTAGCGGCAATCAATACCAACAACTTTAGAATGCAAAATGTGGTATGTTAGGAATATTAGAACCAATGTACCTATTATCTATGCAAAAGTCAACATTTTGGTTGACTAATGAAATGAATAGTAACACTTAAACTTCAATTTCAAGAATTTTAAAAATTTAAAAGTGTAATATGCCCTAGTATACCTAGTAAGATTGGTTTGGACAGGCTGGCATGCCAATAGGGTTTTGTTAGCAGTACTGCATATGGCTTCATGCCATTCTGTGTTTTATGGCCTCCCACGCCATTTTGTGATATAATAGCCTTTGGCTATTTTGATTGAGTTTGTTATACTTGGGTTTTATCCCTAATAATTATCATAGCTTATCAGCTATTCTATTGCACACCAGGAGGCACAGTGTGACCAATGGTGTGATGGCCCGAGGTACTTGATACCCAATGCCAGTTTACTCATTTATCCAGTCCAGTCAACTAGTATAGGTTACTCGGGCAATTAAAATAAATCTTACCAAATTTTAATCAAATAATACTGCAATAAATGCCAGAAATTAAGTCTACATAAAATGTCAACATACATTCTGCATATTTATTTTATTTTAGTTATTTTATTTTATATTGGCACCACTAAGCAGAATTGCTTAGCGCGTCGCTTTTGCCACGCGCAGGTACTGGAGACATAGCTGGGGAGTCCAGCAGACCTCAGACCGGGTGAATTGTCAGATCTGCACAGAGTCCAGAGTCACCTCATATCTGCAGTGCACTTGGTAGGACATTAGGACTTTGGGTTGTATTTTGCATTTTGTATTAGTTTTGATTGTAATTACAAACTCTTGAAATTATGTGATAATGTAAACATATGAAATTTCATGTTGTTGAAATTTTCTGTATATTATGTTGAAAAATAGAATGCTGGAAAATATTCTTGAATGTGGTTTGAATTGTGATGTGAACAACGTGTTTGAAAATGGTGTTGAGATTTGGAGATTGAGTTGTCATGTGTGTATATTGGAGTTATGGATTTGAAAACTATATTGGAAGTGTCTTTTAAACAGTTCAAGAACTGCTTTCTAATTCTGCAAGACTCTGTCGGATTTTCTATAAAAATTTATGAAGAATTCATATTAATCAATTTTGAAAATAAATGATATAAATGGTAAATCTTGCACTTGGTGAATAATAAATAAATAAATTATGGAGGGCAAATTGTTATGAAATAAGTTATGGTGCTCCGCACACTGTGTGGCATATCTTGCTCGGCTACACTGTAGACGGGTAAGGGGTGTCACATTTAGTGGTATCTGAGCATCGGTTTAGGCGTTTCTGGGCCTAGTTAAAGTGCATACCATTGCATTGCATTTATAAGTGTTGAGGTAACACTGATGCAGATTTATTTGTTTTCTTATTTTGATTAGGATATTGATCCTGCTTCTCAAAGAGCAATTGATGAAGAGGTGGAGAGTCGTGCTCCACAAAGGGCTGAATCTGGAGGCAGGGGAGAATCTGCCCCACCAGCAGCTGAGGTACCTGCCCAATCTCAGTTTGCATTATTCCAGCAAATGGCTGAATTTTACCGACAAATGATGGGGGCAATTCCACCACCACAACCACAGCCACAAACTCCACCAGCACCACAGAAATCCCATCTGAAAAAAATTATGAAAACATGGAGCTGTGGATTTCCTTGGGAAGAAGGAGGATGATCCCATGACGGCTGAAAACTGGTTGGATTGAACTGTAAGAGTGTTGAAACAGCTTCATTGTACTCCCGAGCAGAACCTAGAGGGTGCTATGTACCTACTTCAAGATGATGCATACTAGTGGTGGGACACAGTATCCAGTGAGGTGCAACTGGATCAGATCACCTGGGATTTCTTTCTCACAGAGTTCAGGAAGAAGTATGTCAGTAAAGTGTATTTAGAAGAGAGAAGAAGAGAATTTATCAATCTGAGACAGAGGCAATTATGAGTGGTAGAGTATGAGCATGAATTCGTCAGACTAAGCCAGTATGGGAGGGAGATAGTCCCTACAGAGGCAGAGAGGTGTAGAAGGTTCGAAGAAGGGCTTAATAACAATATCAAAGTCATGATAATAGCATTAGAGATCATGGATTTTGCCAAATTAGTAAATGCTGCATCGAAAATAGAAAGAGTCTGAATAAATGGGCAAAATAGAAGGGAAAGACAGCATAAGAGGGGTCCAGGTCAGTCCAGTTCATTCTCTGCTCCAAGTAAGAAGAGTAAGGGTCCTCCTGCTCAGAGTTTGGGACAATCACAAGGTCAAGGTTAGTCCTAAGGGCCCAGACCACAGCTCACACCTAGGAAAGGCCAGTCCACACCATCAGTGGGCAACTCTCCAGGGATGGTGTTCAGGGGACTAGCCCCAGCATCTTCTGCCTGTCCTACTGCCAGAAGTGGCATAAGGCGGACTGTTGGTGAGTGACTGGTGCATGCTTACGGTATGGATCTACAGAGCATCAGATCAAAAATTGTCCGAAGAGGACTACTACAGTTGCCCCAACACAAGCAGATAGGCCTGCCCTTGCACCTCAAAGGGGTAGGAAGTCTGGTAAATCTGAGGCAGCTGGTCCATCACTGAGGGCTGCATCTGAGTTAGCCGAGAGGCCAGAGGCTACAGCGCCTGCCAGAGCCTATGCCATAAGAGCTCAGGAGGAGCTAGATGCCCCGGATGTCATCAGGGGTACGTTCTCCCTCTACAACACATTTGTGCATGCACTAGTGGATCCAGGACCCACTCATTCATACATCTACATCAAACTACCCGTAGAGAGGGGAGTTTCAGTAGAGGAGAGTGATCAAGATATTCTGATCACAAATCCACTAGGCCACAGTGTGGTAGTGAATAAGGTGTATAAAGGTTACCCGTTGAGGATTCAGGGGTATGAATTCTCGGCAGACCTAATTGAATTACCCTTCCATGAGTTTGACGTGATTTTGGGAATAGACTAGTTATCACGTCATCAGGCAATAGTTGATTGTAAACTGAAGAGGATTTCTCTGAAAACTCCTGAGAGTAATGAGATTTCAGTTATGGGTGAAAGGATAGATTTTTTATCCAATGTCATCTCAGCCACGGTTGTAAAAAGATTGATGAGAAAAGGCTGTGAAGCTTACCTAGCACCTGTGGTTGATACTAGGCAGACTAAGCCAAACCTGTGTGATATACCCACAGTAAGAGACTTCCTAGATGTGTTTCTTGAAGAATTGCCTGGTTTACCACTAGAAAGAGAAGTTGAATTTGCTATTGAGGTAATGTCGGGTATAGCACCAATTTCTATTACTCCTTATAGGATGGCACCCACTGAATTGAGAGAGTTGAAAATTCAGTTGCAGGACTTACTAGATAAGGGGTTCATATGCCCCAGTGTGTCACCATGGGGAGCTCCGATGCTATTTGTGAAGAAAAAGGATGGAACCTTAAGATTGTGCATTGATTACCGACAGTTGAACAAAGTAAATGTAAAGAATAAATATCCGTTGACCATAATTGATGATCTGTTTGAACAGTTGAAGGGAGTCGGTGTATTTTCAAAAATTGATCTCAGATCAGGGTATCATCAGCTAAGGGTAAAGGATGCAGATGTGTCAAAAACTGCATTCAGAACCCGGTATGGACATTATGAATTCCTAGTGATGCCGTTTGGGTTAACAAATGCACCAGCAGCATTTATGGACCTTATGAACGTATCTTCCATCCATATTTAGATCAGTTTGTAGTGGTCTTTATTGATGATATTCTGGTGTATTCTAAGACCAGGGAAGAACATGATGAATATTTGAGGATTGTTCTACAAACCCTGTGAGAAAAGAAGCTTTATGCTAAACTGTCCAAGTGTGACTTTTGGATGGGTGAAATCTCCTTCCTTGGACACATAGTATCAGCTGAGGGGATTAGAGTGGATCCCAAAAAGATAGAAGTAGTGATGGAATGGAAGCCTCCCAGAAATACAATTGAGGTTAGAAGTTTCTTAGGGCTAGCTAGGTATTACAAAAGATTTGTGAAGGGGTTTTCTCTTATAGTTTCCCCAATGACTTAGTTGTTCCACAAGAATATGAAATTTGGCTGGAACGACAAGTGCCAAGCCAGTTTTGAAAGGCTGAAGGCTATGTTGACAGAAGCACCAGTGTTAACATAGCCAGTGTCGGGAAAGGACTTTGTGGTCTACAGTGATGCCTCGCATAATGGGTTAGGGTGTGTATTAATGCAAGAGGGGAAAGTGGTCGCCTATGTTTCCAGGCAGTTAAGGCCACATGAACAGAACTACCCTACTTATAACACTGAGTTAGCAAAGAATTATCTTTGCATTGAAGATATGAAGGCATTATTTGTATGGTGAAAAATGCTACATCTATACAGACCACAAAAGTCTAAAATATTTGCCAACCCAGAAGGAGCTTAATCTTAGACAAAGGTGATGGATTGAGTTCCTACAGGACAATGATTGTGTGATAGATTACCATACTGGGAAGGCAAATGTAGTTGCTGATGGTTTGAGTAGAAAGTCCATCACAGCTTTAAGATCACTAAATGCCCATCTGTCCTTAGCTCAAAATGGAGTTATTTTGGCTGAATTACAAGTAAGGCCAAACCTGCTACAGCAGATACAAGATAGGCAGAAGGCAGATGAAAACTTAATGGCTATTGTGGGTAAAATTCCAGAGGGGAAGGAAACTGATTATGAGGTGAAAGCAGATGGGTATCTGTACTAAAGAGGAAGAGTGTGTGTACCAGATAATGGGGAACTGAAGACTAGTATTCTGAAGGAAGCACACACTAGTATTTATGCTATGCACCCGGGAAGCACAAAAATGTATAATGATTTGAAGCCTCATTATTGGTGGCCTGGTATAAAGAAGGATATAGCTGACTATGTTACTAAGTGCTTGACATGCCAGCAAGTTAAAGTAGAACATCAAGTTCCATCAGGGTTGCTACAGCCTATAAGCATACTTGAATGGAAATGGGACTAGGTCACTATGGATTTTGTTAGTGGTCTACCTCTCACCCAAAAGAAGCATGATGCATTATGGGTGATAGTGGATAGATTGATGAAGTTAGCACATTTTTTGCCAGTTAGGACTAACTACTCACTGGAGAAGCTAGCAGAATTGTATATTAGTGAGATAGTTAGACTGCTTGGAATCCCACTTTCCATCATATCTGATCGAGACCCAAGGTTTACATCGAGATTTTGGAAAAAGTTACAAGAAGCCTTGGGTACACAACTCCACTTTAGCACGACTTTTCATCCTTAGACAGATGGACAGTCGAAATGAGTAATCCAAATCCTGGAGGATATGCTGAGGTGTTATGTCATTGAGTTTGAGGGGAGTTGGGATAGATATCTCTCACTGGTAGAATTTGCATATAACAATAGCTACCAAGCTAGCATTCAAATGGCCCCGTATGAAGCACTATATGGGAGGAAGTGTAGAACCCTAGTGTGTTGGACTAAATTGGGCGAAGATAAGCTGCTAGGACCAGACCTGGTGAAACAGACTGAAGAGAAAGTAAAGATAATCAAAGCTAATTTGAAGGTTGCCTCAGATAAACAGAAATCTTATGCCGACTTGAAGAGAAAAAAGATAGAGTATGCAGTAGGCGACAAAGTGTTTCTCAAAGTCTCACCGTGGAAGAAAGTACTGAGATTTGGAAGAAAGGATAAGTTAAGCCCTAGGTTCATTGGCCCATATGAAGTCATTGAACGTGTGGGACCAGTGGCCTATCAGCTAGCTTTACCACCAGAACTGGATAAGATCCATAATGTATTCCATGTGTTTATGCTAAGAAGATACCACTCAAACCCTTCACATGTCATTTCTATAGAAGAGATTGAAATCTAACTAGACTTGACATATACAGAAGAACCCATACGAATCCTGGCTCAGGAAGTGAAGGAATTGAGAAATAAACAAATTCCATTGGTGAAAGTACTTTGGAGGCATCATAATACCGAGGAGGCAACTTGGGAAAGTGAAGAGACGATGAGGCAACAGTTCCCTCAACTGTTTGCATTAGATAAATTTTGAGGACAAAATTTTTATTAGAGGGGAAGAGCTATAACATCCTCACTTTGGCTAGTCCGTACAGTCTACTGTTCCAGTGACCAATGTAGGCCCATGTAGCTAGAATATTTGAAATTATAATTAGACTAGAGTGAGGAGTTATAAATAAACCAAATAATGACCAGAAAAATTAAAGAAAATTTTTAGAAATGAAATGCACTAAGGTTAAATGAGCGTAACTTGATCTTTGAGTAACCCGAAAGGGAAGTGACAGTGAAGGCCGTTAGCAACCCTAGACCCGGGGAAAACTTCATGAAATAATTTTTGGGACCTCAGGGAAGGATTATTAGGGTTCCAATGACAATAAAATATTAAGAAAACACATAAAAAATTTAATTAATCGGTGCACACAATTTTAGCTCATTAAGCCAAACGGAGAGCATTTTGGTCATTTCGTCTTCAGAGATGATTTTTGACCAACTTGTCCATTTAAGTAAGTGAATTATATGATATAAAATATGAACAAATAGTGATGAAAAATTTGTTAAAAATGAGTAGAAAGAGAAAGAAAAGAAAATGAAGGTAAATTAGATTTATTACATAATGCTTATGTAAGCACAAGGTAATTAAATTCTTTGGCCAATCAAAATAAAGAAACACAATTATAATACATAAAAAATTGAGGAAAAGAAGCTAAAAAATCTAGAAAAAACCAGCAGCTCCCTCTCTTCTTCAAGCCGCACCATGCTCTCTCCCTCACTCCTCCATTTTTATGCTAACCAAGCTTGCTTTTCTTAGTCTTCTTTCAACAAAACCCTAAGTTGTCAACACAAAATCTTGTTCTTTAATCTTGGTGAAGCTTTTGGGGGCAAAAAGAAGTGTAAAGGAAGAGTTCTCATAAGTTTAGAAGTAACTCCATTAGAAGTTAGTGACCAAACTTACTCTTTCTTTTTTAATTCATGTTGAAGGAGTGGAGTGGAATACAAATTTGCAAGAAAATTGAAAAAAATATCATGTGTATGCCTTTTCTTAAAATTTTTTCAGCTTTGGGATAGGTAGGGTTTTGAAGATTTCTTTGAATGAAAGTGGTACTCTAATTGCCCTTAACACTAATCTCTTGATTAGGAGAGTGAAGTGTAAGTAAATGCAAAGTTTGAAATGGAGAAGTTAGGGTTTGGACACAAACTTGAGACTTTATTCATGTAATAGTGGAAGTAAGTTTTAATAGTCAATTAGTGACCATTTGGTTATGTGTGATTAAGAAATGAAGTGGTTTGTGTTATGAGAATTAAAGCTAGGTACGCTGCCCTTAGTGACCTGCAGGACTAGGTGTGAGTCCAGCAGGTTTGGGCAGCTATAAATGAAGTTGTATAAGTTCAATTGGTGCAAGGACAATTGGAAATGAAACTAGACACATAATGGCACAACTTTGGTGAAGAAACCCTGCCCAGAAAACTAAACTAAGTTGACCTAAAAATTACCCTAATTTGGGTGACTTGCATTCTGCCTTGGCAAAATAATCAAATGAATAGTGTTTATTCATTTAGTCATAACTTAGTGTAGAAAGGTCCAATTGACCTAAAATTTTACCAGCAGATATCTGAGACATATACCTACAACTTTCATGAAGAAATGAAACCCAAATTTTGATAATAACATGTTCAAAAATTGACCTGCAGTCAGTATACAAAACAATGTAGATTTGGTTCTGTCCAGAAAATCTGAAAAATTTGTAATTTGGCTAGTTATGGTATTTAGGCCATAACTTGAGCTACAAAACTCCAAATGGAGTGATTCAAAAAAGGAAATGTAGTTAGACACAATAAAAAACAACTTTTATGAAGACAATTTTGCCAAATTCCTACTGTATAAATGACTAATGGAATAGTAAACTTAGTGCTTGAAATGGTATTGGCAACCAATACCAACAACTTTAGAATGCAAAATGTGGTATGTTGGGAATATTAGAACCAATGTACCTATTGTCTATGCAAAAGTCAATATTTTGGTTGACTAATGAAATGAATATTAATACTTAAACTTCAATTTCAAGAATTTTAAAAATTTAAAAGTGTAACATGCCCTAGTATACCTAGTAAGATTGGTTTGGATATGTTGGAATGCCAATAGGGTTTTGTTAGCAGTACTGCATATGGCTTCATGCCATTCTGTGTTTTATGGCCTCCCGTGCCATTCTGTGATATAATAGCCTTTGGCTATTTTGATTGAGTTTGTTATACATTGGTTTTATCCCTAATAATTATCACAGCTTATTAGCTGTTCTGTTGTACACCGAGAGACACAATGTGACTAATGGTGTGATGGCCCGAGGTACTTGATACCCAGTGCTAGTTTACCCGTTTATCTAGTCCAGTCGACTAGTATAGGTTACTCAGGCAATTAAAATAAATCTTACTAAATTTTAATCAAATAATACAGCAATAAATGCCAGAAATTAAGTCTACATAAAATGTCAACATACATTCTGCATATTTATTTTATTTTAGTTATTTTATTTTATATTGGCACCACTAAGTAGAATTGCTTAGCACGTCGCTTTTGCCACGCGCAGGTACTGGAGACATAGCTAGGGAGTCCAGCAGATCTCTGACCAGGTGAATTGTCAGATCTGCACAGAGTCCAGAGTCACCTCATATCTACAGTGCACTTGGTAGAACATTAGGATTTTGGGTTGTATTTTGCATTTTGTATTAGTTTTGATTGTAATTACTAACTCTTGAAATTATGTGATAATGTAAACATATGAAATTTCATGTTGAAATTTTCTGTATATTATGTTGAAAAATAGAATATTGGGAAATATTCTTGAATGTGATTCGAATTGTAATGTGAACAAAGAGTTTGAAAATGGTGTTGAGATTTGGAGATTGAGTTGTCATGTGTGTATATTAGAGTTATGGATTTGAAAACTATATTGGAAGTGTCTTTTAAACAGGTTCAGAAGAACTGTTTTCCAATTTACAGCTGGCACTCTGCCGAATTTTCTATAAAAATTTATGAAGAATTCAGATTAATCAATTTTGAAAATAAATGATATAAATGGTAAATCTTGCACTTGGTGAATAATAAATAAATAAATTATGGAGGGCAAATTGTTATGAAACAAGTTATGGTGCTTCACACATTGGGTGGCATATCTTGCTAGGCTACACTGTAGACGGGTAAGGGGTATCACAAACTGAGTGTCACAAGA
Source organism: Hevea brasiliensis (assembly GCF_030052815.1). Taxonomy (NCBI): domain Eukaryota; kingdom Viridiplantae; phylum Streptophyta; class Magnoliopsida; order Malpighiales; family Euphorbiaceae; genus Hevea; species Hevea brasiliensis. The sequence goes on along the minus strand of NC_079494.1, from coordinate 254,251 downwards.
TCTATAATAGATGCTAATAATTTTGAGCTTAAACCGACATAGCTCCTGATGATTCAACAACAACAACAATTTGGAAATGGAAGATCCACACTATCGCCTCCAATGCTTTCTTGCTCTATGTGATATATTTAAGATGAATGGTATTTCTAAGGATGCTATAATACTCAGAGCATTCCTATTCTGTCTTAAAGCAAAGCAAGAAAGTGGTTGTTATCTCAACCAGTAGGATCATTCACTAACTGGGTAGACCTCTCACAAATAAGGGTATGCATTATTCGCTTATAACCAAATAACTGAATCAAACTGATAAAATTCGATTATTTTGATAAGAGTAAATTCGGTTCAATTCAGTTTTTAGTTAGTAATAATAAAAAAATTTTATTTTCAGTTATCGGTTCAGTTAACCAAACTAACCAAAATAACCGAATTTCAATTAATTAATATATTAATTATAATTTTATTAATATTATATTATTTATAATTATTATTTTATGATTTTACAATAATATTTAACTTATAATTATTATCTTATTAATATTAAATCATATTTATTATTTTTTATAAATTAAAAAGAATATAAATATATTTTTATTAATATTTTATTAAATAATTAATAATATAAAATATATATTTTATTTTTTTCGATTAATTATGTTATAATCGATAATTGATCGAATATTTTCAATTTTGATTAATTTTGATTTTCTCTCGATTTCAGTTCAGTTCGGTTAGTAATTTTAAAGTCAGTTAATAATTCGATTAGTTAAAAATTTAGTTCAGTTTAGTTCGGTAAACCAAATGCTCACCGAATCAAATTTTCAACTAATTGGCTACACACAACAAAATGCTTGAGAACCAAATTGCTTAGCAAGCCAATTCTTCAAGCAAAGCCATTGATAAATTGCCTAGTCAACCATAGATAAACTCAAAGAAACAACATAAGGCAGTTACCTTGAGGAGTGGTAGAACTTTAGAGGACCAACAACTAGAAGTAAAAGCAAGATATAACAAAAGAAACTTCTAATGAATCTAAAAACTAGTAAAAGGGTGAACACAAAGAAGCTGATAAAGATAAGGAAGAGAAAGAGGAAAAGAAGAAGGAGCTATTGTAAATTTATCAACCACCACTAACTTTTTCTCAAAGGTTTCAGAAAGCTAAATTGGACAAGTAGTTTAGAAAATTTTTGGAAGTTTTGCAGAAACTTTACATAAATATTCCATTCACTGAAGCTCTATCTCAAATGCCATCCTATGCAAAATTCCTAAAGGAGAACCTTTCAAACAAAAGAAAGCTAGATGACTATAAGATAGTAGCTCTCATGAAGGAATGTAGTGCCACATTACAAAACAAGCTGCCTCCAAAGCTTAAGAATCTTGAAAGTTTTTCCATGCTTTATTTAATTAGCAACATGAATATTGACAAAGCCCTTTGTGACTTAGGAGCAAGTGTTAGTTTGATGCCCTTATCTATCTATTAGAAACTAGATATTGGAGAGCTAAAACTGACTATAATCTTATTGCAATTGGCAAATAGATCTGTCAAAATCCAATAGGCATCCTGGAGAACATCTCCATAAAAGTTGGCAAATTTTTTATATTAGTCGACTTTGTTGTTCTGGAAATGGAGGAGGATGTTTAGATTTTCATAATCTAGGGAAGACTTTTCTTAGCAACTATCAGAATAATCATTAATGTTAAGAATGGGCTATTAACTCTCAAAGTGGGGGAGGAAGAAGTGGAATTAAACCCGTTTCAAGCAATGAAACATAGCTGCATACGCATGTGTGCTTAAGGGTTCAATAAGAGCTATCCAGAAGATCCTCTTAAAGCATGTCTTATGCATAGCAGTACTATAAAAGATGAAAACAAGGAAATTGCAGATTATGCACAAACCTTAGAAGCTAGCCCACCACTGCCAATGGCTCAAGCACTTTAAGTAGAGGAGTTAAAACAAACTCCCATCATCGCAAAATCAAAAGAGGCTACACTAAAACCTCTTCCTTTGACTCTCAAGTATGCATTTCTTGGCTTAAACTTAACCTACCGTATGATTATAAATGCTAGTCTAGCTGAGTTAGAAGAGCAGAATCTTTTAGGAGAATTAAGATTTCATAGGAAGATCATTGGGTTCACAATTGATAACCTTAAGGGAATTAGCTCTTCCATTTGTATGCATAGAATATCTATGAAAGAGAATAGTAAACCCACCATAGAACATCAGAGAAGACTAAACACAAATATAAAAGAAGCTATCAAGAAAGAAATTCTAAAAATATTAGATGCAGAAATAATCTACCCTATATCTGATAGTAAGTGGGCTAGTCCAGTACATGTAGTACCTAAGAAGGGTGGGATGACTATTATAAAAAATGAAAATAATGAGTTAATACCTACTGGGACAGCTATCGGTTGGCGGATGTGCATTGATTATAAAAAGTTGAATAGTGCCATACAGAAAGACCATTTTCCTCTCCCCTTTATTGATTAAATGCTTAAGAGACTAGCCAAGCATTCTTATTTTTGCTACTTAGATGGGTATTCGAGTTTTTTCCAAATCTCAATTCACTCAAAAGACTAGGAAAAGACCACATTTACTTATCCCGATGGCACTTTTGCCTGTGGGAGAATGCCTCTTGGTATATGTAATACCTCTGTTATATTTCAAAGATGCATGATGGTTATTTTCTCTAACTTTATTAAAATTATCATGGAAGTATTTATGGATGATTTCTATGTTTATGACACTACTTTTGATTAGTGTTTAGCTAACCTTTCTAAAGTGTTACAAAGATGTGAGAAATCAAACCTAGTACTTAATTGGGAGAAATGCCACTTCATGGTAAGAGAAGGCATAGTGCTTGGTCACCTAGTATCAAAAAGAGGTGTCGAAGTAGATAAGGAAAAGATCAAAATTATAAAAAAGATGGCACTACTAACATCAGTCAAAGGAGTGCAAATGTAACACCCCTCTCCCATCTATAGCATAGCCGAGTAAGGCGTGCTACATTCGGTGCTGGAGCACCATATCCTGTCTTATCATGTACAATATTAATTTAATGTCCATTTAATTTTATTATCTCACTTGTAGAATTTTTTTTATCCCATTTCTTTTTTATAGAGACCCAGACAAAGTCTCCTCTGTTCTATTAGTGTATGGTAGATTCCATTATTTACCTGTTAAATTCAAATTATATTCCTTTTATCTCTTCATTCATCATATCATTTCTCATGCTCATATCAATTTCAAGAAAATAAATTACATTTCATTCATATAAAGTTTACATATACAATAATTTACAATTTATATATAATCCAAAATTATTTACATCATTTAATTACATACAATACCAAAATGCAAAATCTAATATGTACATGAGCCCTACCAAAATAACTGATGAGATGACAACCCACACTATAGCAGATCTGGTCCAAGTCCAGTCTAGGCACTACTGCTGCTGCTGCTCTCCAGTGCCTACGAGATGGAAAAACTAACGCGCTAAGCATATTACTTAGTGGTGCATAAATTGAAATAAAAATATTGAAATAATTGAAATAATTATCCTCCATATAACATTATGAAGAAATATATAATTATATGAATTTACAGTCTTTTACATGTTTATAAAACTTTGGAAGCAATTAAGTTAATCGGGATCTTTTTATTCATGTATATTATATTCGGTCTTATATAATTTATTTTAATGGTTCTCTCGTGTACTGGTTTGAATTTAAAATTTTATTTCTCGTAACTGTACCCAAGTAACCTATAACAGACTATAAAGACTGGATACACGGGAGTATACTAGTTAGACATCCGTATGTCTACCCAGTATACAACGGTCATATCAAGCACAAGGCCTATGGGCAGGCATAAGCCAGTAATAATGAAAATTAGCACTATGGCCATCGGCTAGGCATAAAGCCAGTAGAACAATCATCTTAGACATATGTTGTCTGCCAATGATTATCCCTATGGGTAGTACTGCAGTATGTAGTCCCTAATTGGTATACCAATTGATCTAAGCTATATAAATGAGTCTAGGTATACTTTGGGCAGAATAATATTATTAAATATTTATAATTTCTTTAATTCATGTTATTTTTATGTTTAATAATTTATTCTAATTCATTTTATCTCATATACTTAGTTATTTTATGGACCTTTCTCAAGGTCCAGATTTAGTGTCTTTAATTCATCTAACCAATTGGCTAAGATGTGGCCACTGTTTTGCTATACTTCGTTCATGGAAGTTGTCCCTTTATGTCTTTTCTTTATTTTTCTTTTTGAATCATGTCATTTGAAGTTTTAGAACTCAAGTTATGATCAAATAACCATAACTGGTTCACTGTCTCTTTTTGGGTCTAGAATTAGGCAGATTCTGAAGTCTGTCTTGGTCTAATTAATTGGACCTATTACAGTCATTTTTAGGCCTAATGTTCTTCATAAAAGTTATTACCCTATATCTTATGGTCACTTAGAAATTTTAATTTCAATTTTCCAAATTTTTTAGAATTAATTATGGCCAAATAACCGGCCTGGACTCAGGTACCCTGTGTCTTCAAGGTCCAGGTTCAGGTCAGTAATTTTGACCTCTATTTTACGGTTTTTATGTTCATAATTTGAAGACCATGTCTAAAACAAAGTTTGAGCCCTATTTCATAGGGTTCCAGATCAGTATGGCTCATCCTAATTGGAGTTTTTTAGTGGTAGATATGACTAAATGAGTGTTCTAGGGTCAAATGGTCACTTAGGTAATTTCCAGAATTCATATACTGAATTAACCTAGTAAATTGACCTAGTTTCCTTGGTTTTTGAGTTTTGCTCAAATTATCAATGTTGTAGATCTATCTCTTTTGGAAAAATTTCCACTAGTTTCATTGGATTTGGGTTTTTATAGACCAAGTTATGGTCATTTTTCCAAAACTGGTCGGGTAGGCTTATGTCCAGAAAATTCCGAGCAGAATGGATTTGGGTCAGTTTGGTGATCTCAGTTGGGCCAGCAATTTCATTTGGTTAAAGGCATTTCTGTGCTTGGTGTTCATAATGAGAGTTGTAGTCCTATGTCTAAGCTTGCCAATGGTATAAACTTCAGGTCATTTGGACTTGTCTAGAGGGAGTTATGGCCAAATGAACATGTACTATTCATTTGGTCATTTTTCTGGACTCAGGATTTGGTAAGCCGGATTGGGACAATAATTAGGTCAAGATTTGGATAGAATTTGGGCATGGTTTCTCATGAAAAATGGGGTGTTTTGAGTTTAGTTTTACCTCCAATTGGCCTCATACTAATTGGAGTTAAACACTTTTAGTTATAGCTCAAACAAGACACTAGACTCATAGGTCTGAATTTCCTGCAAAGAACATGCACTCCCTATATTCATTCCTCCTTACTCCCAAACTATAATTTGTCATTCATAGTACTTCTAAATCTCATCAATCAACCTCAATTTGGTCAATTTCAAACAATTTCACAAAATCCTCAAATAGTTAGGTCAAAAACCTAACTCAAGTTTTTAAGGTCAAGCTTACTCAATCCATACAACTTTCAATATCATCACTAAACTAGCTTACATCCATAAAAAGAATCAAACTCCAATTAACCCATGGCTGCCAAAATTTAAAGTCCTATGTATCCAAGGTTTTCTTTTCAATTTCATAAAAATTTGACTTAGTTTGAGTGTTAATAATTATAAAAGAATGAAGTAGAGTCTTATAGTGCACTAACCTTTTGTTAATCACTCCTTGACTTGTGAAAACTCTAAGATTTTTCAATTTATCGGTAGCCAAAGTGTAACACCCCTAAGTTCGGTAGTGCGTTCTACTGTTCCGGTGACCAGTGTTGTCCGGACAGCTAGAATGCCTAGAACTACACTTCGATATGAGTGAGGAGACATTAAATAATGAAATACAAGAAAAGAAAATACGAGAAAAATAAAGGAAAAATAATAGTAAAGAAATACAACTAAGTTAAGCGAGCCGAGAACCCTAGCGATGGGTGACCGCACCGGGAAGTCATGGCGTGGACTGTTGACTAGCCCTGGACCGCGGAGAACCCTGAAAAATATTTTTAGGAGTTAAAGAGACATCAATTGAAGTAGAAATATCATTAGAATTATCAAAGAAAAATTAAATAATTAGTACAAAGAAAAGCGAGAAATCGAAAAACAGACAAAATCCGGTGTTACCGAAAAATCGGGAATGCAACCCGAACAGGGGCATTGTGGTCATTTGACACCCCGAGTTGTCTTTTGACCTAAATGTCCATTAAAAATAAATAATATTACACTTGGAAAATGTCATGAAAAATTAAATTGGTGGTACCTAATGTAAATAGCAAAAATTGGGAGTTAAATGTGAAAAAAATGGAACCTTAGAATAAACAATGATTTAATTCTTACATAGTGGTCCACTAACTCATTTAAGTGGACCACTAAAGCTTCATTTGGGTAGAATATACATCTTCATCTTCAACCTTAGAACCAGCAGAAAATTTGCTCCCAAAAAACTCCATTGACGCATGGTTGAAGCTCCATGCATATGAGATTCAAGCTTCTTTCCTTCTACCTTCCTTCATCAAAGTTAGTCTACACCACTTGGGCAGTAGATTGGCAGCAAGAAGACCAAGTTTTGGTGAAGATTTAAGAAGTCTCATCCATAGGTAAGTTTGAGTTTTTGATTGTTGCTTTGTTAAAGTTTGTAAGGGTGTTATGGGTGTTTGATTTATGGAGAAATTTTTGAGTTTTGATGTTGAATGGGAATGTGCACTTTTGGCAGCCATGGAAACACCTTGAAGGCAGTTTAATTGTGCTTGTAAATGGTGAATTAAATGATTGATTAAATGTATATTGTGTAGGAAATTGTTTGGGTAATGTATACTTAGTATATGTAAATGTAAAATGAGATTTAAAGCTTGGAAAGTAATGGAATGTAAGTGTACCATTGTGGCAGTTTGTTAACTCTTGAAGAATGCTGGAATTCATGCTTGGTTTATGGAATAATGATGTTAAAATGTGTTGGCTGTTATGGCAGTTTGAATGTATGTATAGTGGTGTGAAGGTTGGACATGTGAATGAGCTTGGTTATGGAGTTAAATTGTTGTAAATTGAGTTGAGCAAATTCTGCACTTGTTGGTGCACATTGAATGTAATTGTAAGCTGCCAAACTAACCTATAATGTGTTGTGAATTATGTTTAGGTCATGGTACAACCAGAATTAGTTTGAATGTTAAGTTTGGTGAGTGTTAAAAGTGATGTTTGATATGTATGCAAGAATTGTAATAAGGCAGTTTGTATTTTAGGCCTATAACTTTAAGTGTGTGGCTCCAATTGGTATGAGACCAATTGGAGGTGAAACTAGGCACAAAATGTGCCAACTTTCATGAAGGAAGCTTGCCAAAATTCTGCTTGCAAGGTAGCTTGAAAAATGACCAAATCCGGATTAAGTGCAAATGAGGCCTGAAAATTGACCATTTGGGCAGCAGTTAGTGTTTAGGCCATAACTCACTCAAAACAGGTCCAATTGACCTGAAATTTTAACCATGAATAGTTAAGACCATCTACAAGTCTTATGAAGACACCAAAGCCCATAAATGACCATAAGTAAGTCAAACAGCTTGCACAAGTTCGGGTCCAAAAACTAGCCGAACCTAAAATGACCTAAAGTGACCTAAAATGACCAATTTTGGTGCAATTTGACCAGCAATAGTAAAATGACCATAACTTGGCATACATAACTCAGAATGACCTGAAATTTTTCCCCGCGTTCCATAAGACATAGATCTACAAGTTTTTAGTTTTGACCGAAATCCGAAAACTGAGGAAACTAGGTCGTTCGGCCAGGTTAAACTAGTATCCCGGAATCCAGCAAATCGCAAGAAAATGCAGTATACACGGAAATGAATTTGGTAACATGTACCAACCCTAAAAGACTATCGAATGTGACATATTAATGACATTAAAACCTAAATTACCTAGAATGTACCAAGGGTCGACATAGTAGGTTAACTAAGCGAATAAATAAATTCAGTGAATTAATTATCAAGCATTATCATTAGAGACAGTTTAAATGAGTACTGAAACACTTCAAATTGTGTTTCTCAGTTAGCAAAGACTCAGAGAGGGGAAGGAAACACTGAGTCAGAGCCAAGAGACAGTTATCAGAGGTTTGTGCACAATAATTATTTCTTTTGAATTTTTCAATTGAAATAAATTATGATTAATTGTATGTTATTGTTTTAAATTGTATTTGTGCACAATAATTATTTCTTTTGAATTTGTCAATTGAAATAAATTATGATTAATTGTATGTTATTGTTTTAAATTGTATTTGTGCACAATAATTATTTCTTTTGAATTTTTCAATTGAAATAAATTATAATTAATTGTATGTTATTGTTTTAAATTATATTTGTGCACAATAAGTATTTCTTTTGAAATTTTCAATTGAAGTAAATTATAATTATTTGTATGTTATTGTTTTAAATTATGTCCGTGCACAATACTTTTATATTCACTGCTTTTACTAGCAAATTAATTTAGAGAAATGAGTTATGAATAATTTTTTATTGCTTTGTTTTTGGGAATATTATTTGGAACTTATTGTGTTGCCAACTTTGCAAATGGAAATTTTGAGATAAAATGTGATTTATGGTTTGTATGAAATATTGTGATTTGAAATTATTTTGATTCACACTTGGCATGACATCACATTATGTTCCTCCTCCATTTATGGGGTGAGTGTGATATTCCTCCCTCTTTGACTTATCGATGCAGGGTGAGTGTGATTATGTTCCTCCCTCTTTGACTTGCCAGTCTGAGGTGAGTGTGGATGAGTACTCATTATTCAGCTAGCTTCCTCCCTCATTGATTTCCATTATTGGGGTGAGTGTGTCTTATCGTGGTGTACAACACGGCATGTATGGAAAAAATTGTGTCATGGCCTAAATTATGTTATCGATTGGCAACATTGTATTATTCAGTTATTTGATCGAATTGTGTTATTGATTTGCAAAACGGTATTATTCAGTTATTTGATCGAATTGTGTTATTGATTTGCAAAACGGTATTATTCAGTTATTTGATCGAATTGTGTTATTGATTTGCAAAATGGTATTATTCAATTACTTGATCAAATTTGTGTTAGGTGAATTTTGTAAATTGTGAAATGGAATTGTGAATCATTTGATTTGTGAACTGTCAATAAAAGATTTATATATCGCATTTCAAATTGTTATTGTGCACCATTGAGTAAATTTTACTCAGCGATAGCTTTTCATTCTTTATCGCAGTAGACAGATCGATAGGGCGTGATTAAATTTGCTAGTACATTCAGCGAGAAATCATCGGGTATATTGAGTATACCATATTCTGCAATTTATATTGTAATGTATGTTCACTGTATGTATATAGTGTTCTTGGTTTTGAGCAGTTGTAAATTAAAATTGTACATTAAAGTTATAAAATAAATTATGAGTTATTTGGACTTGTAAAAATTGTATTATATTTCTTGTATCTCAGTCTTTGAAAAATTATTGTGGATTTGTGTTGAATTATGCTAGAGTTTGAGATTGAGAAAAATATTGAAGTGCTTTTTACAGGTTTTTGAAGAACTGTTTTATCCAAATTACGGAGGGCACTCTGCCAAAATTTTTTTTTTACAGAAATTACTAATAGTCTAAATGTGTTAGTTAATTCACCTCAGTTCAAAAAGGTTTTTAACACCTGTAAATAGTGCTCACCACTGTAAAAGAAGTAAGAAAAGTTTTTGAAAATCCCTTGTAGTGTATTTAGTGGGTTATCAGTAGGCGAAGTTGGTAATTCATTAGGTATACTACGGGATCATGTTATGCCTTATAGAGGAGTAGGGTGTGACACAAAGTCTTCCTAATGGTATGGGGAGAATTTTTAGTGAAAGAAGTCCAGGGTTTTATGGTGAGGTTTGGGGAGAATTATGCTTGGGAAAAGAAAATAAAAAGGGAGAGCTTGAAGATGAGTTTCGGCCATGGCTCCCAAAAAGAAGAAGAAGACTCTTTTTTAATTAATTTTATCTCTTTCTTATCTCTTATAAATGGGATTTTGAATTCCCATTGGTTGCCACTTTTTTTATGATGTCATTATGACATCATATATATATATATATATATATATATATATATATATATATATATATATATATATATATATATATATATATATATATATATCTATGACTTCCAAGATTCTTTGCTTAGTTCTGTTGAGTCTAGTCTTTGCACTGGTCCAATTTCTTTTGAATGTTATCCAAACTTAACTGTTTCTTTAAATGACAGAAATTTGCTTGATAGTCTTATTTTGCAAATAAAAACTCATAATTATAAAATGCTTCCTGGATCTATTCCTGTTGCTTTGATTTTTAAAGTTCATTACAAAGCCATGATGACTGCTTTTGCTTCTAAAGTTCTTATTCACAGTCAGAAAGGAGAAACCCTCCTCCTTCAAACTGATCTCACCAGAGCCAATGCTGTTATTCCTAAAGCCATCAAATGGAATGAAGTCTCACTACCTGAAGACTGGATCCTAGAAGGAGCCACAAGACCACAACCACTGCCTCCACCTAGCCCAAATACCCAGCTTAAAGAAATCGCCCAGTTCCCTGACGGAAAAGTAAAACTCTCTTTTGCTAGAAAACCTCCAACTTCCAGAAGATCTTTTGATGCTGCCTCTTCCTCTGGTACTATAGACCTAGGAAGAATCTCACAACTACCTACTGTCATAGATCTACCCCTAACTAGAACGCCCTCTGTAGTTAATTATCCAACAACTGCAGAACACTTCACCCGAATCCCAGATCTACCTAGACACTCAAGTTCAGACATACCAAGAACAACTTCAATGCAAACTGCTGACTTTTCAACCACTATACCAAGACCTGTCTATTCTACTCCTGAAGAACAACCCAGACCAACATCTCCAACCTTCTCCTCTGTGACTGAGAATATAGAATCTGAATGTTCTTCAAAAAGATTTTCAGATTAACAAGGCTTATCTTCAAAAAGATTTTTATGCCCCTCATCATCATGAGAAAAAACTTTGGTTTTTCCAAAACTTCATGGATCAAAGACAGGAAATCCAAGAGAAATTTTATGCATTCCTTCATGAGCATCAAACGCATATTTTCTTCTTTGATTGGTTTGAAAATTATGCTTCTGAAAATCATCTGGAATATCCTTTTGCTTCTAAAACCTTAAACCCACTTTCTGAAACAACTTCCTGGCAAACTTCAAAAGGAGAATGGATTCAATCTGTCCATCCACCTCTCCGAGAACTTCAGATCAAACACCTCAAAACCACCCTTACAGCTTCCCCTTTCAAACTTAAGAGTGAGAAGAACACTGAGAGAGATCTTGAAAATATCATCCAGCAGAGCAACTGGACCAATAGTCATCTTCATACTATTGGAAAACAGTTAAATGATCTCCAAAAGCAGATTCAGCACCCAACCACCATCATCGCCTCCACAGAAACAAAGATGAAAGCTCCAGCCTTTAAGCCTTTTGAAGTTTCAAAAAGCTCTCTGGCTAGCCTCCAACAAAGGAACAACGAAGAATTTCTACAAGCTATTCAGGATCGCCTGAACCAACTTCCATCAACTTCTTCAAAGTCTAATGTCATCATTCCAGACACTCCTGAAGCCTCTGTCAATGTAATAGAACAACCGTCTGACGAAGAGAATGCCTTCCAAGAAGAAGCTCTTCCAACAGTATATAAAGTTCATTGGCAGAATCCTCAACAGCTTTACTACCCACGAGCCACTGCTCCAGATATAAATCTGGAAGATAAGCCGAGTGCCCTCTCCCAAAGCCGCTACAATGCTTCCTCTGTCTATGAATGGAACATAGATGGAATGTCAGAATACAATGTTCTCAACATTTTCCAACAAATGACGATGGCTGCAAATGCCTATCGAACCCAGGTAGGCACCACTGATCAAGCTATTGCAGAACTTCTCATAGCAGGACTCTCAGGACAACTAAAAGGATGGTGGGATTACTATCTCACTCCCCAGCAGAAACTTGAGATTCTAAAATCTGTTGAACTCGATGAAGATCAGAATCCGATACTTGATGAAAATGGCAGACCAATTCAAAATGCCGTTGCCACTCTCATCTTAGCCTTGACACTCCACTTTGTCGGAGATCCTTCGCATCTCAAAGACAAGAATGCCGAGCTTCTTTCAAATCTTCGGTGCAAAAGGCTTAGTGACTTCAAATGGTATAAGGATACTTTCCTTACCAGAGTAATGCTTCGAGAAGACTCTAATCTACCATTTTGGAAGGAGAAATTCCTTGCTGGCCTCCCCCCTCTCCTTGGAGAAAAGGTTCGAAATAAGATCAAGGAACAGAACAACGAAAAAATCCCTTATGATCAGCTCACTTATGGAGAACTCATTAGTTTCACCCAGAAAGAAGGCTTGAAGATTTGCCAAGATCTTAAGCTACAGAAACAACTCAAATGGGAGCTCCACAAAACCAAAAAAGAACTTGGAACCTTCTGCCAACAATTTGATATTTCCTACCAAAAACCATCCTCCTCTTCAACTTTCAAACCATGCACAGACTGTCAAACCAGAAGACATCGCAAGCACAAAAAACACTTTTCTAAACAGAAAACCACCTACTACCAAGACAGACCTCCCAAAGGAAAGTCCTACAAAAAGCCTTCTCAAAGACCTTATGATCCCAATTCTACTCCCAGAAAAGATGTCACTTGCTATAGATGTGGCAAGAAAGGTCACATTGCAAAATATTGCAAGCTCAACAGGAGAATCCATGAGCTTCAACTTGAAGAAAAAACTTTGTATAAACTTGAAGCCCTTTTGCTTGAGTCTTCTGATTCTGAAGAAACTGTTTCAATTTCTTCAGAAGATAATCAGGCCCTCCAGCTTGATGAAGTCCTCTCCGACTCTTCTACTTCTGATAAGTCTGAAAAGCAACTAAATATGCTCACCAGAGATCAAAGGTTCATACTTGATGTTATTCAACACATTCAAGACCCTCAACTTCAGAAAGAATATCTCACCAAGCTCCAACATTCTTTTGAGGCATCATCTTCTCAAACCCCTTCTACTTCTGTGCCATCTAAAGCCAATAACCCATATGACCTCACAGCCATCTTACAAAAGGCCAAAACTTCCAAAACACAAGCCTCTGCTTCCACCATTCAAGAACTTCAGACTGAGATCAAAACCATCAAGTCTGAACTCAAGCAACTCCAAACCAAACAAAAGGAAGACTCTGTTGTCATTCAACTTCTTCTTAAGAAATTTTCTGAAGAAGAAGAAGACAATCCAGAACCTGAAACTGAAACACCACAACTAGCCAATCTACAAGATGTTCCAGACAATTTTCTTTCAATTTTAAAACAAGTCACTTCCCAAAAATATTTGGTCAAAATAACTTTGAAAATTTCTGATGATTTTCGATTGGATACTATTGCTCTCTTTGATACAGGTGCTGACCTTAATTGTATCAAGGAAGAAATAATTCCAAAAGCATTTCGAGAAGCAACTACTGAAAAACTCAAGGCCGCCAACAACTCTTATCTCGAAATTGATTCAAAAACTGATGCATACGTTTTGAACAACGGTTTGCAGATCAAAATTTCATTCTTACTTGTGCATAACATTCATCATACGGTCATACTTGGCACTCCATTCATAAACCTTATTACTCCTTATGCTGTGAATTATGATCATATTTCTGCTAACCTTAAAGGAAAGAAGATTGTTTTCCCTTTTATTGAAAAACCCCAAACTCGTAACTTGCATATTATTAAAGCTTGTTCTGTTTATGAAAATCAACTCAACTGTCTGATTTTGTCAAAAGAAATAGAACTTCAAAACCTAAAGAAAACTGTTTCAATCCAAAGAATTCAAAATCAACTTCAACATCCTGTTTTAAAGAAAAGGATTTCTCTTCTTCAACAACAAATAGAAAATACTATTTGTTCAGATCTTCCGAATGCTTTTTGGGAAAGAAAACAACATGTTGTTGATCTCCCTTATGAAAATGATTTTCAAGAATCTCAAATTCCTACTAAAGCCCGCCCAATTCAAATGAATAAAGAACTTGAAGACCACTGTAGAAATGAGATTAAAGATTTGCTTTCTAAAAATTTAATTTCTGCTTCCAGGTCCCCCTGGAGCTGTGCTGCTTTTTATGTTAACAAGTCTTCCGAAATTGAAAGAGGAGTCCCCCGACTTGTTATTAACTATAAGCCTCTTAACAAAGCTTTGAAATGGATTCGTTACCCGATTCCAAACAAAAAGGATCTTCTTCAAAAACTTTTTGCTGCAAAAATCTTTTCAAAGTTTGACATGAAATCTGGCTTTTGGCAAATACAAATAGCTCTCAAAGATCGTTACAAAACTGCTTTCACCGTCCCATTTGGCCAATATGAATGGAATGTCATGCCATTTGGTTTGAAAAATGCCCCATCTGAATTTCAACGCATTATGAATGACATTTTTAATCCATACTCTGCATTTTGCATCGTTTACATTGATGATGTCTTAATCTTTTCATCTTCTATTGAGCAACATTTCAAACATCTAAGAACTTTTATCCTTGTTGCTAAAAGAAATGGATTAGTAGTTTCTAAGTCCAAAATTAGTCTTTTCCAGACTAGGATTAGGTTCTTAGGACACTATATCTCCAATGGTACAATCTCACCAATAGAAAGGTCACTTGCTTTCACTGATAAGTTTCCTGACAAAATTATTGAGAAGACTCAACTTCAAAGATTTCTAGGATGTTTAAACTATGTCTTAGGTTTCTTTCCAAACTTAAATAAACTGCTTCAACCACTTCATGAAAATCCTAAGCCCTGGACACAAGAACACACTTCCCTTGTTCAGAAAATCAAAACCCAAATAAAGTAAATTCCTTGCTTACATCTTGCCGATCCATTTGCTTTTAAAATTGTTGAAACTGATGCCTCTGACCTTGGATATGGAGGAATTCTAAAGCAACTAAAAAATAATAAAGAAGTTATAGTTCAGTATGTTTCTGGACATTGGGATGAAACCTAGAAGAACTATTCTACTATTAAAAAAGAAATTTTATCCATAGACATCTGCATTCAAAAATTTCAAAGTGATTTGCTTAATAAAAAATTTTTGCTTCGAATTGACTGCAAATCTGCAAAAGAGGTTTTGAAAAAGGATGTTCAAAACATTGCTTCCAAACAAATCTTTGCTCGTTGGCAAGCTATTTTAAGTATTTTTAACTTTGATATCGAATATATTAGAGGAGATATGAATTCTATCCCTGACTTCCTAACTCGTGAATTCTTGCAGACTCCTCACAATGATCCCAAGAAAGAAGACTGAAGAATCATCAAAAGAAAAAGCTTCTGCTTCTACTTCAAAGAAAACTTCATCCAAACCCCAAACTTCCTCTCAACAACTTACACTAAGCCAACCCAAAATGACTTCCCAAAGCCCTATTGTCTCATGGAATGCTTTATTCCAGAAAGAAATAGATCAACTTGACCAACCTTCAACTTCCCAAACTCCTCCAGAACAACTATCTCCAAATGACTTGCAAGTTTGGCTTGCAGGCCTCATTAATCACCCACAACTTTGCCAGTCCCTCAGAGATTCGCTCCTAGAAGGACAGCCCAAAAAACTTTTAACTCAAGCTTGCTCTCAAGAAGCTGAGAGAGAAATTATTGTTCAAAACCAAAAAACTCTCTTCCAAAAATCACTTTCTCAAACAGTTTCAACTCCTAAACTTGTTCCTTCGATGGATTTGACTTCAAAATCAAACAAACCAGTGGTTTCACAAAACTTTTCTCAAAACTCGTTCAAAGATTCAACTGGATTTTAAAGGATTCTTATCAAAGTATTTTAACTGTTGAAGATGGATTTTATGATTCTAACCCTCGTTTATGTGCAGCTAAGTTCTTTGGTTCTTGGCACTACAAGCCGTGGGATAAGTCTAAAGATCCAGCCTACTACCAAAGTATCTTGATTGGCTGGTCGGTCAAAATTAAACACTTCCCAGAAAACTCCCCTGTCCCAAACTATTCCACCTGCACTATACTCAAAGTTATCCACCCTGCCAATTGGGGACAAGACTTATCTGCCCCAAAGAAATTTCAAGCTAAATTTGGCCAAAGCCTCCCTTCTACTACAACTTTCACATATTGGGATTACCACCAAGCTTGGATGAATGCTTTTCTAATCCAAAACTCCAGCAACTGTCACACTTGGCTATTTTTCTTCCAGACCGTCTCCAAATTTCACTTTCCCAGATGGTTTGCCCAATGGTGGAACTGGATGGGAGCCATCCCCGAAATATTGCCCTCCGAAATCAATCAAGGGTATACAACTTTCAAAGCTCGCTATAAGCCTACAACTGAAGAAGACATATTTCATCCTCTCATACTATTTTCTTCGAAGTTCTTTGTGCCATGGGTTCTTTCATGGGACTATGGTTACAAAACTGATCAACTTCTCCAAGGGCCAGTTCTAATTCGCAAGTTCAAAATTAGATGGTGGTCCAAATTTCAAAAACATCAAAAGGCCTCCTTAGAAGCCGTGGAACAATGGCTGCTCAAACAGCCTAAGGAGCAAAGACAACTTCCCTCAACTTTGGCCCAAAACCCTACGACCTTTTTGGCCCAAAAATCAAATGCTCAATCCCTCTTGGCCCAAGCCAAGTCTGAAGAAGAATATTTTACTATCATGCAACAAGCTGAGTAATGTGTCTTCTACTTGAAAACTCCAAGCCAAGCTAGCTCATCTTACGATGTTGTCGGTCTAAAATGATAATGAGGATGATCGCTTGAATATTGTCTGCTTTAAAACACCAATAACTCTTCACATGCCTACAGTTCAAGGTCAACTTTTTCGGCTACCATCAAGACAACTTTTGATCATCACATGGCTACAGGAACTCCACTTAAATATCTTTTTATCTTCCACATGTGTAATAGTAGCTTATAATCATTGTAAACCTCTTTCCTTCATCTATAAAAGGAGGAGGCTCTCTACTTCATTTTACAAGTTTTTCCTTTCAAGTTTTCTTAAGGATACCTCTCCCTTTCCTTATTCTATCTCCTTGTAAGTGTCCGGTATCAAGGTTTCAATAAAACTATCTTCTTACAATCTTTATTTGTTTCCTTCTTACAATCTTTATTTGTTTTGAATCTATATCTGTGGCTGGTTCTACCGCCCATATTTTTATGCTTTTATGACTTCTTGTTTTATTCTTTATATCTATATCTGTGGCTGGTTCTACCGCCCATAATTTTATGCTATTATAACTTGTTGATTTATTGCTTTTTCTACATCTTCTTTATCATTTACTGCATCTTCTTATTATTTATTGTTCTTTCTTCTTCTTCTTTATATTAATTTTATCTTTGTTGGATATCCCTTCGATCCTGCGTCTCATTGGTATCAGAGCCTGGGGGGATAGAGTGATTATTGCCCAATATCTTTGTGAGTTTTATTTGTTTGGTTAGTGCATTCCTGAGTCCTTTTGAGGTTGCTGGTCATAAGTCCTAGTGGTTTGGCTGTAAATCCAGATATCCTACTGTAAGGAATGTATTAATTAGACTATTCAACTCATGGATATATTTTGCAGAAATCAATCTATTTCCAGTTCTTCTACCTCTGGAA
Organism: Hevea brasiliensis; assembly: GCF_030052815.1. Taxonomy (NCBI): domain Eukaryota; kingdom Viridiplantae; phylum Streptophyta; class Magnoliopsida; order Malpighiales; family Euphorbiaceae; genus Hevea; species Hevea brasiliensis. Next base: position 236,586 of record NC_079494.1, on the reverse strand, counting down.
CTGGAGAGAAGATAGTCAACAGTGAAGAATTAATTATTGAAGACTTTGAAAAAGCAATAGATAATTGGGAACTTCCTAAAGTCCAGAAAGATCAGATCTATAAACAAAGCAAGTTTAACTTCCTTACCAAAACTGATTATACCATTAAAACTGAGGAAAGAGATATTCCAATCACAAAGCCTTTTGAAATCATTAAGCTTTTAACTTCTGCTTCCTTAAATAAACACAAAGCCAAAGGTTACAACTATGTCCATATAGGGTTAGTTCAGGTAGGAATCAAACCCTTAACGAAAGAAGGTCTGAACACTTCCATCTTAGCTGTTCTAAGAGATGCTCGCTTCTATGACTTTCAAGATTCTTTGCTTAGTTCTGTTGAGTCTAGTCTTTGCACTGGTCCAATTTCTTTTGAATGTTATCCAAACTTAACTGTTTCTTTAAATGACAGAAATTTGCTTGATAGTCTTATTTTGCAAATAAAAACTCATAATTATAAAATGCTTCCTGGATCTATTCCTGTTGCTTTGATTTTTAAAGTTCATTACAAAGCCATGATGACTGCTTTTGCTTCTAAAGTTCTTATTCACAGTCAGAAAGGAGAAACCCTCCTCCTTCAAACTGATCTCACCAGAGCCAATGCTGTTATTCCTAAAGCCATCAAATGGAATGAAGTCTCACTACCTGAAGACTGGATCCTAGAAGGAGCCACAAGACCACAACCACTGCCTCCACCTAGCCCAAATACCCAGCTTAAAGAAATCGCCCAGTTCCCTGACGGAAAAGTAAAACTCTCTTTTGCTAGAAAACCTCCAACTTCCAGAAGATCTTTTGATGCTGCCTCTTCCTCTGGTACTATAGACCTAGGAAGAATCTCACAACTACCTACTGTCATAGATCTACCCCTAACTAGAACGCCCTCTGTAGTTAATTATCCAACAACTGCAGAACACTTCACCCGAATCCCAGATCTACCTAGACACTCAAGTTCAGACATACCAAGAACAACTTCAATGCAAACTGCTGACTTTTCAACCACTATACCAAGACCTGTCTATTCTACTCCTGAAGAACAACCCAGACCAACATCTCCAACCTTCTCCTCTGTGACTGAGAATATAGAATCTGAACTGAATGTTCTTCAAAAAGATTTTCAGATTAACAAGGCTTATCTTCAAAAAGATTTTTATGCCCCTCATCATCATGAGAAAAAACTTTGGTTTTTCCAAAACTTCATGGATCAAAGACAGGAAATCCAAGAGAAATTTTATGCATTCCTTCATGAGCATCAAACGCATATTTTCTTCTTTGATTGGTTTGAAAATTATGCTTCTGAAAATCATCTGGAATATCCTTTTGCTTCTAAAACCTTAAACCCACTTTCTGAAACAACTTCCTGGCAAACTTCAAAAGGAGAATGGATTCAATCTGTCCATCCACCTCTCCGAGAACTTCAGATCAAACACCTCAAAACCACCCTTACAGCTTCCCCTTTCAAACTTAAGAGTGAGAAGAACACTGAGAGAGATCTTGAAAATATCATCCAGCAGAGCAACTGGACCAATAGTCATCTTCATACTATTGGAAAACAGTTAAATGATCTCCAAAAGCAGGTTCAGCACCCAACCACCATCATCGCCTCCACAGAAACAAAGATGAAAGCTCCAGCCTTTAAGCCTTTTGAAGTTTCAAAAAGCTCTCTGGCTAGCCTCCAACAAAGGAACAACGAAGAATTTCTACAAGCTATTCAGGATCGCCTGAACCAACTTCCATCAACTTCTTCAAAGTCCAATGTCATCATTCCAGACACTCCTGAAGCCTCTGTCAATGTAATAGAACAACCGTCTGACGAAGAGAATGCCTTCCAAGAAGAAGCTCTTCCAACAGTATATAAAGTTCATTGGCAGAATCCTCAACAGCTTTACTACCCACGAGCCACTGCTCCAGATATCAATCTGGAAGATAAGCCGAGTGCCCTCTCCCAAAGCCGCTACAATGCTTCCTCTGTCTATGAATGGAACATAGATGGAATGTCAGAATACAATGTTCTCAACATTTTCCAACAAATGACGATGGCTGCAAATGCCTATCGAACCCAGGTAGGCACCACTGATCAAGCTATTGCAGAACTTCTCATAGCAGGACTCTCAGGACAACTAAAAGGATGGTGGGATTACTATCTCACTCCCCAGCAGAAACTTGAGATTCTAAAATCTGTTGAACTCGATGAAGATCAGAATCCGATACTTGATGAAAATGGCAGACCAATTCAAAATGCTGTTGCCACTCTCATCTTAGCCTTGACACTCCACTTTGTCGGAGATCCTTCGCATCTCAAAGACAAGAATGCCGAGCTTCTTTCAAATCTTCGGTGCAAAAGGCTTAGTGACTTCAAATGGTATAAGGATACTTTCCTTACCAGAGTAATGCTTCGAGAAGACTCTAATCTACCATTTTGGAAGGAGAAATTCCTTGCTGGCCTCCCCCCTCTCCTTGGAGAAAAGGTTCGAAATAAGATCAAGGAACAGAACAACGAAAAAATCCCTTATGATCAGCTCACTTATGGAGAACTCATCAGTTTCACCCAGAAAGAAAGCTTGAAGATTTGCCAAGATCTTAAGCTACAGAAACAACTCAAATGGGAGCTCCACAAAACCAAAAAAGAACTTGGAACCTTCTGCCAACAATTTGATATTTCCTACCAAAAACCATCCTCCTCTTCAACTTTCAAACCATGCACAGACTGTCAAACCAAAAGACATCGCAAGCACAAAAAACACTTTTCTAAACAGAAAACCACCTACTACCAAGACAGACCTCCCAAAGGAAAGTCCTACAAAAAGCCTTCTCAAAGACCTTATGATCCCAATTCTACTCCCAGAAAAGATGTCACTTGCTATAGATGTGGCAAGAAAGGTCACATTGCAAAATATTGCAAGCTCAACAGGAGAATCCATGAGCTTCAACTTGAAGAAAAAACTTTGTATAAACTTGAAGCCCTTTTGCTTGAGTCTTCTGATTCTGAAGAAACTGTTTCAATTTCTTCGGAAGATAATCAGGCCCTCCAGCTTGATGAAGTCCTCTCCGACTCTTCTACTTCTGATAAGTCTGAAAAGCAACTAAATATGCTCACCAGAGATCAGAGGTTCATACTTGATGTTATTCAACACATTCAAGACCCTCAACTTCAGAAAGAATATCTCACCAAGCTCCAACATTCTTTTGAGGCATCATCTTCTCAAACCCCTTCTATACATGCCATCTAAAGCCAATAACCCATATGACCTCACGACCATCTTACAAAAGGCCAAAACTTCCAAAACACAAGCCTCGCTTCCACCATTCAAGAACTTGGTGAGATCAAAACCATTAAGACTGAACTCAAGCAACTCCAAACCAAACAGAAGGAAGACTCTGTTATCATTCAACTTCTTCTTAAGAAATTTTCTAAAGAAGAAGAAAACAATCCAGAACCTGAAACTGAAACACCACAACTAGCCAATCTACAAGATGTTCCAGACAATTTTCTTTCAATTTTAAAACAAGTCACTTCCCAAAAATATTTGGTCAAAATAACTTTGAAAATTTCTGATGATTTTCGATTGGATACTATTGCTCTCTTTGATACAGGTGCTGACCTTAATTGTATCAAGGAAGAAATAATTCCAAAAGCATTTCGAGAAGCAACTACTGAAAAACTCAAGGCCGCCAACAACTCTTATCTCGAAATTGATTCAAAAACTGATGCATACGTTTTGAACAACGGTTTGCAGATCAAAACTTCATTCTTGCTTGTGCATAACATTCATCATACGGTCATACTTGGCACTCCATTCATAAACCTTATTACTCCTTATGCTGTGAATTATGATCATATTTCTGCTAACCTTAAAGGAAAGAAGATTGTTTTCCCTTTTATTGAAAAACCCCAAACTCGTAACTTGCATATTATTAAAGCTTGTTCTGTTTATGAAAATCAACTCAACTGTCTGATTTTGTCAAAAGAAATAGAACTTCAAAACCTAAAGAAAACTGTTTCAATCCAAAGAATTCAAAATCAACTTCAACATCCTGTTTTAAAGAAAAGGATTTCTCTTCTTCAACAACAAATATAAAATACTTTTTTTTAAGATCTTAATAATTCTTTTTTGTAAAGAAAACAACATGTTGTTGATCTCCCTTATGAAAATGATTTTCAAGAATCTCAAATTCCTACTAAAGCCCGCCCAATTCAAATGAATAAAGAACTTGAAGACCACTGTAGAAATGAGATTAAAGATTTGCTTTCTAAAAATTTAATTTCTGCTTCCAGGTCCCCACAGCTGTCTTTGCTTTATGTTAACAAATCTTCAGAAATTGAAAGAGGAGTCCCCCGACTTGTTATTAACTATAAGCCTCTTAACAAAGCTTTGAAATGGATTCGTTACCCGATTCCAAACAAAAAGGATCTTCTTCAAAAACTTTTTGCTGCAAAAATCTTTTCAAAGTTTGACATGAAATCTGGCTTTTGGCAAATACAAATAGCTCTCAAAGATCGTTACAAAACTGCTTTCACTGTCCCATTTGGCCAATATGAATGGAATGTCATGCCATTTGGTTTGAAAAATGCCCCATCTGAATTTCAACGCATTATGAATGACATTTTTAATCCATACTCTGCATTTTGCATCGTTTACATTGATGATGTCTTAATCTTTTCATCTTCTATTGAGCAACATTTCAAACATCTAAGAACTTTTATCCTTGTTGCTAAAAGAAATGGATTAGTAGTTTCTAAGTCCAAAATTAGTCTTTTCCAGACTAGGATTAGGTTCTTAGGACACTATATCTCCAATGGTACAATCTCACCAATAGAAAGGTCACTTGCTTTCCGATAAGTTTCCTGACAAAATTATTGAGAAGACTCAACTTCAAAGATTTCTAGGATGTTTAAACTATGTCTTAGATTTCTTTCCAAACTTAAATAAACTGCTTCAACCACTTCATGAAAGACTCAAAAAGAATCCTAAGCCCTGGACACAAGAACACACTTCCCTTGTTCAGAAAATCAAAACCCAAATAAAGCAAATTCCTTGCTTACATCTTGCCGATCCATTTGCTTTTAAAATTGTTGAAACTGATGCCTCTGACCTTGGATATGGAGGAATTCTAAAGCAACTAAAAAATAATAAAGAAGTTATAGTTCAGTATGTTTCTGGACATTGGGATGAAACCCAGAAAAACTATTCTACTATTAAAAAAGAAATTTTATCCATAGTCATGCATTCAAAAATTTCAAAGTGATTTGCTTAATAAAAAATTTTGCTTGAATTGTTGCAAATCTGCAAAAGAGGTTTTGAAAAAGGATGTTCAAAACATTGCTTCCAAACAAATCTTTGCTCGTTGGCAAGCTATTTTAAGTATTTTTGACTTTGATATCGAATATATTAGAGGAGATATGAATTCTATCCCTGACTTCCTAACTCGTGAATTCTTGCAGACTCCTCACAATGATCCCAGAAAGAAAGGCGAAGAATCATCAAAAGAAAAAGCATGCTTCTACTTCAAAAAACTTCATCCAAACCCCAAACTTCCTCTCAACAACTTACACTAGGCCAACCCAAAATGACTTCCCACAGCCCTATTGTCTCATGGAATGCTTTATTCTAGAAAGAAATAGATCAACTTGACCAACCTTCAACTTCCCAAACTCCTCCAGAACAACTTTCTCCAAATGACTTGCAAGTTTGGCTTGCAGGCCTCATTAATCACCCACAACTTTGCCAGTCTCTTAGAGATTCACTCCCAGAAGGACAGCCCAAAACTTTTAACTCAAGCTTGCTCTCAAGAAGTGAGAGAAATTATTGTTCAAAACCAAAAACTCTCTTCCAAAAATCACTTTCTCAAACAGTTTCAACTCCTAAACTTGTTCCTTGATGGATTTGACTTCAAAATCAAACAAACCGGTGGTTTCACAAAACTTTTCTCAAAACTCTAGTTCGACATTCAAGCTGGATTTTAAAGGATTCTTATCAAAGTATTTTAACTATTGAAGATGGATTTTATGATTCTAACCCTCGTTTATGTGCAGCTAAGTTCTTTGGTTCTTGGCACTAAGTAGTGGGATAAGTCTAAAGATCCGACCTACTACAAAAGTATCTTGATTGAAACTGGGTCGGTCAAAATTAAACACTTCCCAGAAAACTCCCTGTCCCAAACTATTCCACTGCACTATACTCAAAGTTATCCACCACCCAATTGGGGACAAGACTTATCTGCCCCAAAGAAATTTCAAGCTAAATTTGGCCAAAGCCTCCCTTCTACTACAACTTTCACATATTGGGATTACCACCAAGCTTGGATGAATGCTTTTCTAATCCAAAACTCCAGCAACTGTCACACTTGGCTATTTTTCTTCCAGACCGTCTCCAAATTTCACTTTCCCAGATGGTTTGCCCAATGGTGGAACTGGATGGGAGCCATCCCCGAAATATTGCCCTCCGAAATCAATCAAGGGTATACAACTTTCAAAGCTCGCTATAAGCCTACAACTGAAGAAGACATATTTCATCCTCTCATACTATTTTCTTCGAAGTTCTTTGTGCCATGGGTTCTTTCATGGGACTATGGTTACAAAACTGATCAACTTCTCCAAGGGCCAGTTCTAATTCGCAAGTTCAAAATTAGATGGTGGTCCAAATTTCAAAAACATCAAAAGGCCTCCTTAGAAGCCGTGGAACAATGGCTGCTCAAACAGCCTAAGGAGCAAAGACAACTTCCCTCAACTTTGGCCCAAAACCCTACGACCTTTTTGGCCCAAAAATCAAATGCTCAATCCCTCTTGGCCCAAGCCAAGTCTGAAGAAGAATATTTTACTATCATGCAACAACTGCTGAGTAACAGGTCTTCTACTTCGAAAACTCCAAGCCAAGCTAGCTCATCTTCTGATGTCGTCAGTCTCGGTAATGATAATGAGGACGACTGCTTCGGAATATTGTCTGCTTTAAAACACCAATAACTCTTCACATGCCTACAGTTCAAAGTCAACTTTTTCGGCTACCATCAAGACAACTTTTGATCATCACATGGCTACAGGAACTCCACTTGCAACAACTTTTGACATTTTGCAACAACTTTTGACATTTTCCACTTCACTTAAATATCTTTTTATCTTCCACATGTGTAATAGTAGCTTATAATCATTGTAAACCTCTTTCCTTCATCTATAAAAGGAGGAGGCTCTCTACTTCATTTTACAAGTTTTTCCTTTCAAGTTTTCTTAAGGATACCTCTCCCTTTCCTTATTCTATCTCCTTGTAAGTGTCCGGTATCAAGGTTTCAATAAAACTATCTTCTTACAATCTTTATTTGTTTCCTTCTTACAATCTTTATTTGTTTTGAATCTATATCTGTGGCTGGTTCTACCGCCCATATTTTTATGCTTTTATGACTTCTTGTTTTATTCTTTATATCTATATCTGTGGCTGGTTCTACCGCCCATAATTTTATGCTATTATAACTTGTTGATTTATTGCTTTTTATGCATCTTTTTTATCATTTACTACATCTTCTTATTATTTATTATTCTTTCTTCTTCTTCTTTATATTAATTCTATCTTTGTTAGATATCCCATCAATCCTGCGTCATATTGGTATCAGAGCCTGGGTGGATAAAGTGATTATTGCCAAATATCTTTATGAGTTTTATTTGTTCTCATTGGTTAGTGCATTCTGAGTCCTTTTGAGGTTCTTTGGTCATAAGTCCTAGTGGTTTGGCTGTAAATCCAGATATCCTATTGTAGGGAATGTATTAATTAGACTATTCAACTCATGGATATATTTTGCAGAAATCAATCTATTTCAGTTCTTCTACCTGAAGGCTGGAGAGAAGATAGTCAACGATGAAGAATTAATTATTGAAGACTTTGAAAAAGCAATAGATAATTGGGAACTTCCTAAAGTCGGAAAGATCGGATCTATAAACAAAGCAAGTTTAACTTCCTTACCAAAAGCCCGATTATACCATTAAAACTGAGGAAAGAGATATTCCAATCACAAAGCCTTTTGAAATCATTAAGCTTTTAACTTCTGCTTCCTTAAATAAACACAAAGCCAAAGGTTACAACTATGTCCATATAGGGTTAGTTCAGGTAGGAATCAAACCCTTAACGAAAGAAGGTCTGAACACTTCCATCTTAGCTGTTCTAAGAGATGCTCGTTTCTATGACTTCCAAGATTCTTTGCTTAGTTCTGTTGAGTCTAGTCTTTGCCTTTGGTCCAATTTCTTTTGAATGTTATCCAAACTTAACTGTTTCTTTAAATGACAGAAATTTGCTTGATAGTCTTATTTTGCAAATAAAAACTCATAATTATAAAATGCTTCCTGGATCTATTCCTGTTGCTTTGATTTTTAAAGTTCATTACAAAGCCATGATGACTGCTTTTTGCTTCTAAAGTTCTTATTCACGATCGAGAAGGAGAAACCCTCCTCCTTCAAGCTGATCTCACGAGCCAATCTTGTTATTCCTAAAGCCATCAAATGGAATGAAGTCTCACTACTTGGATCCTAGAAGGAGCCACAAGACCACAACCACTGCCTCCACCTAGCCCAAATACCCAGCTTAAAGAAATCGCCCAGTTCCCTGACGGAAAAGTAAAACTCTCTTTTGCTAGAAAACCTCCAACTTCCAGAAGATCTTTTGGTGCTACCTCTTCCTCTGGCACTATAGACCTAGGAAGAATCTCACAACTACCTACTGTCATAGATCTACCCCTAACTAGAACGCCCTCTGTAGTTAATTATCCAACAACTGCAGAACACTTCACCCGAATCCCAGATCTACCTAGACACTCAAGTTCAGACATACCAAGAACAGCTTCAATGCAAACTGCTGACTTTTCAACCACTATACCAAGACCTGTCTATTCTACTCCTGAAGAACAACCCAGACCAACATCTCCAACCTTCTCCTCTGTGACTGAGAATATAGAATCTGGCGAATGTTCTTCAAAAGATTTTCAGTTAACAAGGCTTATCTTCAAAAGATTTTTATGCCCCTCATCATCATGAGAAAAAACTTTGGTTTTCCAAAACTTCATGGATCAAAGACAGAAATCCAAAAGAAATTTTATGCATTCCTTCATGAGCATCAAGCGCATATTTTCTTCTTTGATTGGTTTGAAAATTATGTGAAAATCATCTGGAATATCCTTTTGCTTCTAAAACCTTAAACCCACTTTCTAAAACAACTTCAGCAAACTTCAAAGGAGAATGGATTCAATGTCCATCCACCTCTCCGAGAACTTGGATCAAACACCTCAAAACCACCCTTGGCTTCCCTTTCAAACTTAAGAGTGAGAAGAACACTGAGAGAGATCTTGAAAATATCATCCAGCAGAGCAACTGGACCAATAGTCATCTTCATACTATTGGAAAACAGTTAAATGATCTCCAAAAGCAGGTTCAGCACCCAACCACCATCATCGCCTCCACAGAAACAAAGATGAAAGCTCCAGCCTTTAAGCCTTTTGAAGTTTCAAAAAGCTCTCTGGCTAGCCTCCAACAAAGGAACAACGAAGAATTTCTACAAGCTATTCAGGATCGCCTGAACCAACTTCCATCAACTTCTTCAAAGTCCAATGTCATCATTCCAGACACTCCTGAATCCTCTGTCAATGTAATAGAACAACCGTCTGAGGAAGAGAATGCCTTCCAAGAAGAAGCTCTTCCAATAGTATATAAAGTTCATTGGCAGAATCCTCAACAGCTTTACTACCCACGAGCCCTTTGCTCGGATATCAATCTGGAAGATAAGCCGAGTGCCCTCTCCCAAAGCCGCTACAATGCTTCCTCTGTCTATGAATGGAACATAGATGGAATGTCAGAATACAATGTTCTCAACATTTTCCAACAAATGACGATGGCTGCAAATGCCTATCGAACCCAGGTAGGCACCACTGATCAAGCTATTGCAGAACTTCTCATAGCATGACTCTCAAGACAACTAAAAGGATGGTGGGATTACTATCTCACTCCCCAGCAGAAACTTGAGTTTCTAAAATCTGTTGAACTCGATGAAGATCAGAATCTGATACTTGATGAAAATTGCAGACCAATTCAAAATGTTGTTGCCACTCTCATCTTAGCCTTGACACTCCACTTTGTCGGAGATCCTTCGCATCTCAAAGACAAGAATGCCGAGCTTCTTTCAAATCTTCGGTGCAAAAGGCTTAGTGACTTCAAATGGTATAAGGATACTTTCTTTACCAGTGTAATGCTTCGGGAAGACTCTAATCTACCATTTTGGAAGGAGAAATTCCTTGCTGGCCTCCCCCCTCTCCTTGGAGAAAAGGTTCGAAATAAGATCAAGGAACAGAACAACGAAAAAATCCCTTATGATCAGCTCACTTATGGAGAACTCATTAGTTTCACACAGAAAGAAGGCTTGAAGATTTGCCAAGATCTTAAGCTCTGAAACAACTCAAATGGGAGCTCCACAAAACCAAAAAGAACTTGGAACCTTACGCCAACAATTTGATATTTCCTACCAAAAACCATCCTCCTCTTCAACTTTCAAACCATGCAATTTGTCAAACCAAAGACATCTAAATCACAAAAAACAATTTTCTAAACAGAAAACCACCTACTACAAAGACAGACCTCCCAAAGGAAAGTCCTACAAAAAGCCTTCTCAAAGACCTTATGATCCCAATTCTACTCCCAGAAAAGATGTCACTTGCTATAGATGTGGCAAGAAAGGTCACATTGCAAAATATTGCAAGCTCAACAGGAGAATCCATGAGCTTCAACTTGAAGAAAAAACTTTGTGTAAACTTGAAGCCCTTTTGCTTGAGTCTTCTGATTCTGAAGAAACTGTTTCAATTTCTTCGGAAGATAATCAGGCCCTCCAGCTTGATGAAGTCCTCTCCGACTCTTCTACTACGATAAGTGCGAAAAGCAACTAAATATGCTCACGGAGATCGAGGTTCATACTTGATGTTATTCAACACATTCAAGACCCTCAACTTCAGAAAGAATATCTCACCAAGCTCTAACATTCTTTTGAGGCATCATCTTCTCAAACCCCTTCTACTTCTGTGCCATCTAAAGCCAATAACCCATATGACCTCACAGCCATCTTACAAAAGGCCAAAACTTCCAAAACATAAGCCTCTGCTTCCACCATTCAAGAACTTCAGACTGAGATCAAAACCATCAAGTCTGAACTCAAGCAACTCCAAACCAAACAAAAGGAAGACTCTGTTGTCATTCAACTTCTTCTTAAGAAATTTTCTGAAGAAGAAGAAGACAATCCAGAACCTGAAACTGAAACACCACAACTAGCCAATCTACAAGATGTTCCAGACAATTTTCTTTCAATTTTAAAACAAGTCACTTCCCAAAAATATTTGGTCAAAATAACTTTGAAAATTTATGATGATTTTCGATTGGATACTATTGCTCTCTTTGATACAGGTGCTGACCTTAATTGTATCAAGGAAGAAATAATTCCAAAAGCATTTCGAGAAGCAACTACTGAAAAACTCAAGGCCGCCAACAACTCTTATCTCGAAATTGATTCAAAAACTGATGCATACGTTTTGAACAACGGTTTGCAGATCAAAACTTCATTCTTGCTTGTGCATAACATTCATCATACGGTCATACTTGGCACTCCATTCATAAACCTGTTAGTAGTATGCCCTAGAGCATATCATTTAGTATGTATCTTGTACATAATTTTATTAATAAAAGGCTTTTACACTTTTCCGTTTACATAATATATTTATGTGTAATAGAAAAGGTCCATTGATATTTTGTTAGAAATATTATTCTTAAGTTGTTAAGAATATGAGTGACAATATTTCTAGCACAACGTATCATAAATAGGTTCACAATCGAGGATACTTCATAATAAGGACATGACTTATCCAGAAAGATTGTATTCATGTTTGTTCCCAAGTTATTTATATGAGATATAAATAAGATGGAATGGTGAGTCTCATGCCATATAACAAACATGATAGGCACTTATAAATGATAAGTAGGCGAGCAGTGACACTTATGACAAGCACATGGAGTTTACTCTTGTCAATGTTTTGTCACAAATCATATCAAGTACATATAATCTTTAGACACGAGATATACGATTATCTTGTATATAGGTAGTTTGAGTTTGATCTCGCTTTCATTCTTGGACTATGTATGGGTATATGGTCATGTTTTGGCTCCTGCTAGTTATATATGGATTTTGTTGTTGATCAAGATGGAATCTTTTACTCTAAGTAAATCTATATAAAATCCTTTTTTCATTGAATTGTTCTTGAGGGTTCAAGTTCCTAGCAGACAGATAGATTTATTGAAAAGAGTTTACGATGAGAAAAATCTTTTAATCAAGAACTGGAATTAAAAGAGAACATAATATTCATAGCAAATGGAGTTTGACATAAACCATGACTCCACTTGAGTTGGGATTTTGTAAGAGAGATTCTAGTGCATGGTAACATATGATTATAGGTTCATTTAAGGTAAATCTTATTACTAATTGGGTGGCCATGGCATGCTATGCTAGGTGTTAACCATGGTCTATGAGGTTCATAAAATGATTTAGAGAAATCATTTATGGTAAGAAAGAGTTCTGATGATATTAAGAGTTGATATCATGTCTCATTGCCAATTAGTGATGAGCCTAGTAAGTCACACACATACACAAGTTATCACCTATTTAAATATGATTTAATTAATTAATTAAAGAGTTTAATTGATTAATTAAATAGGTTTGGTTTGCAATTAAATTGCAAAGTCCCTAGCATGACTTGAAACCAAATCTAGATTATTGGATGTGTAGTATAAATTAAATTTATATTTAAAGTGTTTAAATATGAATTTAATTGATGAGAAATTAATTAATAGAGATTAATTAATTAATTTATATTTGATATAAATTAATTAGAAGAAGAAAATAATTATTTTGGGTTAAGAACTCAAAATTAAGACACAGGGCTATTTTGGTCATTTCACATCACAGTGTGACACGTGGCACCATGAGATGGTGATAAGCTTGCCAAATGTTTTTTTTAATCATGTAAGATGATTAAAATCAAGATTAAATATAGGTTTGACACTTGGCACAATGTGATTGGGTCACTTAAACCTAGAGCTAATCAAAAGGTGACATGTGGCTAGGGTTTAATGTGTTAACCTAGCTATTTAAGTGGGGTTATGAGAAAATAAAACACAACCAGCAGCCACACTCCTTTGTCACGCCACTTTGAGCCTTTTTAGCTCTTCTTCTTCATCTCTCATCAATTCAAAGAGATTAGCCATCAATCTCTTGAATTAAGAACACTAGAAATTATTTCTAGTGTCCTGTTTACATCTCTAATCTCTTAAAAGGCAGAACTTGAATTTCTAATTAATAGAAAAAGCTTTAGAGGCTGTTCAAGGGCTGCCATAGGTGTTCTTGGTGTGGACAAGCTAGAGGACAACATTTGGTGTCACAAGACAAATCTCAAAGGCGCAGACACGCCGCAAAGGCATCAAGAGGTTAGTGTAATCGTTCTTGATTTAATCTAGGGTTCTAAAATTAATCTGATTAATTTTAAAATCTTAAATGGCAAATACAGATCCAAAAACATATTAAAAGAGTTTTAATATGTTGTTTATCATTGAAATCAAATAGATAAAAATAAATCTTGCATGGTGCATGTGACCCTAGGCGAAATTTTTTTGAATTCAATGGTATAATCTTGTGTTTTTCACGCCTGTTCCTTCAATTGGTATCGAGCCACTATATTTGCCATTTAGATTGTTGATTATATGATTTAATTGTGTGATTTGATCATGAGATGATTGATTCATTGCTGGTTGGATCAAGAGGTGTGGCGGCACACATGGTGAAGCCACCATTGGTGGCCGCAACAATGGTTCCATGGGTGGTTCAAGGTTTGGCTTTTAATTCTGCAATTGTTGTATGATCTAAGGCCTATTCTTTGACTAATTAAAGTGTTTAATTAGTAGTTTTAATCACACAATTAAATTATGATTCAAATCAGAATTTTAAAATTTGTTTGAATGTGATTCAAATCTGAATTTTAAAAGTTGTTTGAATGTGATTCAAATCTGAATTTTTAAAGTTGTTTGAATCATATTTAAATCTGATTTTTTAAAATTGATTCAATAAAATTCAGATCTGATTTCTTAAAAAATATTTGAATGTGATTCAAATCTGATTTTTTAAAAAATGTTTGAATGTGATTCAAATCTGAATTTTTGAAGTTGTTTGAATGTGATTCAAATATGAATTTTTAAATTTGTTTGAATGAGATTCAAATCTGAATTTTTAAATTTATTTGAATTATATTCAAATATGGATTTTTAAGTTGAATATGAGATATTCAATTTAATTTAAGTATGTATGTTTTATTTAATTGTTAAATAGTGATATGCATGATGGATGATCATGGACTATAAAAGACCAATGTGATTGGATTTATTTCTTTTATGTTTCTTTGGGATTGTAAATTAATTAATTTATTTTAATTTATTTTGGGCATGTATTATTAAGTTTGTAATATTTTTGGGTTGTAATTTCATTTATTTAAGTTCTTGTAAATTCACCTTGGTATGCCAAGGATTACTATGTAATATTGGATTGCAAGAAGTTCAAGGAGGTCAAGAGCATTGGTGGGACCAGTGAGAGGAATTCAAGATCAAGTGTTGATTATGTACTCCTTCAGCAACTCTTGTAAAATGAATGAATGAAATGCATCTAGGAATGCCCTGATTCAATTCTTGGTGGCTCAGAATTGAATCCCTTAGAAAGTCCATGATCATACCATATTTACTGCTTATCCATGAATGCATGAGATGTATGGGAATGTATGCAATTATATGATATATGCATGCTAAATGGATAATATGCAAAGTGAGACCTTAATAGTAAATAGAATGACCATAAAAACTTCCAAACAAATGATTAAGTTGGAAATGCTATAATTAAAGTAATTATAACATAGGCCCTCCATTGGGGCAATTATTTTAAGAAATTTTAAATAGTTGCATAAGATGCAATTAATTTAAGAGATTTTCTTAAGAATAATTGTTAAGCATGAGATGTTGTAAATATGTAAATGGTTTGGTGGTCAATATTGGATGTACCTGAGGACATTAAAATTATTTGCATAATTACTGACTCAATGGGATCAACTTAACTAATGCAAGATAAGTCAATAATGGATGTACCTGAGATTTTGAGCATTAGGGGCTAGGTAAAGGATTGAACCTCACATGAGATGTGATGGGCAAAGAGTTGCTCACTTATAGTTTATTGTAATTCCAATAATGGATTTACCTGAGGATGATAAATAGAATTATAAGAATTCAATCACCCACTAGAAATCCATCCAACTAGGATTTCCGTTTTCTACTTTGGAAGTGTAGGATTCGCTAAGTTAGTGGGAGGACCAATTTGATTAAAAGACCATAATCATTTTGGTTAATTACATGATACATTTACTAATTAATATGTTTATTTTAATAAATTAATTTTCTGATAAAAATTAGAACAATACAACCACCACCATCAAATATACTAGAAAGAATACTTGATCACAATAGGTTGACAGGACCTAATCTGCGATTGGCTAAGAAATTTGAAACTTGTCTGAACCTTGAACATATAGGATATGTTCTAGATTCAAATGTTCCTGGTCCCTTACCTCCAGAGGCCACACAAGAGGAACATGAAACTTTGGACAAGTGGAAGGAGCATGATATGAGAGCTAAGTGTTACATGCTTGCTTCCATGAGTAATGAGTTACAGAAGCAACATGAGAACATGCAGAGTGATAGTGAGATCCTCCTTCACCTACAAGAGTTGTATGGTGAGCACAGCGAGAATGCTAGGTATGAGATATCTAGGCCTATTCCGTATGAGGATGTCCGAGGGAGAATGTTGGGGATCATGTCCACAAGATGATTCGGATGATTGAGC
This sequence comes from Hevea brasiliensis, assembly GCF_030052815.1. NCBI lineage: Eukaryota > Viridiplantae > Streptophyta > Magnoliopsida > Malpighiales > Euphorbiaceae > Hevea > Hevea brasiliensis. The sequence goes on along the minus strand of NC_079494.1, from coordinate 220,618 downwards.
GGTTAGAACATCTTGACTTTAACATGGATTTCCAACTACAAACGGATTTGATCCTTGATCCCTTCACGAGTCTTTTGGAAATTTTGTGACAAATTTCCATATGACTAAACAGGAATGCACCTTAGCTGGTTTACTCAACATGCTGGTTATTGCCCAAAAGAATATGCCAGGCAATAAAGGAAAAGAGGTAGTTTTGGTTGCATCTTCTTCTGATGGAAAGTCCAACAAGAAGAAGGGTAATAAGAAAAAAAAACCTTAGATTCCTGGTCCTTCCAAGAAAATAGCTAAACAGAAAAGGAAGACCAAAGCTGACAAAGGCCAAAGAAAGTGTTTCCACTGCCAACAGGAAAGTGTTTCCATTGAAAACAGGAAAGCGTTTCCATTGCCAGTAAGAAAATGTTTCCATTGGCCAGAGTATAGCAATCTAAATGAATGCAATGCCATGGTGAAAACCAACTCAAGTTCAAAATATATTTGGCACTTAAGGTTATGTCATGTTGCAGAAGATAGGATTGCAAAATTGGAGAAAATGGGGATTCTATCCTCATTGGGCTCTGAGCCTACTCCAACTTGTGAATCTTGCCTTCAGGGTAAAATGACTAGATCACCCTTTGTTGGACAAGGGCTAAGAGCTGAAAATATTTTGGAGCTAATACATAGTGATGTATGTGGTCCATTTAAAGAAATGGCTAGAGGGGGTTTTCATTATTTTATTACCTTTTGATTATAAATCAAGGTTTGGGTATTTGTATTTGATGAAATACAAACATGAATCTTTTGAAAAGTTCAAAGAATTTAAATCTGAAGTAGAAAATCAAACAGGAAAAAGTATTAAAGCTCTTCGATCAGATCGTGGAGGTGAATATTTGAGTATTGAATTTGATGAATACTTGAGAGAGCATGGCATTGTTTCTCAGCTGACTCCTCCAGGAACGCCACAGCTGAATGGTGTATCTGAAGGAGAAATCGTACCTATTGGATATGGTACATAGTATGATGAGCTATCTTGATATGCCAATCTCCTTTGGGGATTTGCATTAGAATCACTTTGTATATTCGAATAGGATTCCATCAAAATCAGTTTCTTCCACACCTTATGAGATATGGCATGGAAGAAAACCAAGTCTTAAGCATGTTAAGATTTGGGGTTGTCCAGCTTATATCAAAAAGCTGAACACTGATAAATTGGAGACCAGATCAGAAAAAGGTCGATTTGTTGGATATCCAAAAGATAGTTTTGGATATTATTTTATTTGCCTATTTCACAAAAGTTGTGATAAGTAGAGATGCCACATTTCTTGAACAACAATTTGTCCAAGAAGGAGGCAAAGGAAGGCAAATAGAGTTAGAATTGGAGAATTCTGACCAACCAACAGATCAGATGGATATAGATCCATCTAGTCAACCAATACCCGTTGATGAAACATCTACAGCTGTTCCTCGTAGAACAACCAGGGTATCTCACCCACCAGTGAGATATGGTTTTCTTCATGAAGAAGAACAAGAGTTGTCTACTCATGAAGACTTAGATCATGGAGATGATCCACTTACCTATGAAGAAGCTATATCAGATATAGACTCTTCAAAATGGATTGATGCTATGAAATCCGAGATTGATTCCATGTATAAGAATCAAGTTTGGGATCTTGTTGACCCACCTGAAGGTATTGTACCTATAGGGAACAAATGGGTTTTCAAGAAGAAAATTGGTTCTGATGGAAAGGTAGAGACCTATAAAGCAAAGCTAGTAGCGAAAGGGTTTCGCCAAAGGCAAGGAATCAACTATGAGGAGACTTTCTACTTTGTTGCCATGCTTAAATCAATTAGGATTTTATTAGCAATAGCTGCATACTATGATTATGAGATTTGGTGGATGGATGTCAAAACAGCTTTTCTCAATGGATACATTGAAGAAAACATTTTCATGGAACAACCTAGGGGATTTGAATCCCAAGATGGTTCCAAGGTATGCAAGCTAAAGCGATCCATTTATGAGTTGAAACAAGCTTCGAGGAGTTCGAACATCCGTTTTGATGAAGCCATTAAATCCTTTGGTTTTATCAAAAATGAGGATGAGCCATGTGTATATAAGAAGGTTAGTGATGCTATCACTTTCCTTGTCTTATATGTGGATGACATCTTGTTGATGGGTAATGACACGGTATGTTGACGACTATAAAGGTATGGTCACAATACATTCTCCATGAAAGACTTAGGGAGGCAACCTATATTCTTGGGATTCGCATCTATAGAGATAGAGCGAAGCGAATAATTGGTTTATCCCAAAGTCTATACTTGGAAAAGGTGTTAAAGAGGTTTAACATGGTTGATTCCAAGAGAGGATTGTTACGTGAGACATGGTATCCATCTTTCTAAAGAGATGTCTCCAAAGACACACGAAGAAAGAGATAAGATGGCTGTGATTCTATATGCTTGGGCTATTGGAAGTTTAATGTATGCAATGTTGTGTACTAGGCCTGATATCGTATATGTCGTTAGTTTGACTAGCGGTATCAATCCAATCCAGGTTTGGAACATCGGATAGTCACAAGAATATTCTTAAGTACTTGAGAAGAACTAAGGATTTATTCTTGATTTATGGAGGTGGAGACTTGCAATTGGATGGTTATCTTGATTCGATTTCCAATCGATATCGATGATAGAAAGTCTACCTCACGGATATGTGTTCATTTGTAATGGAGGTGTAGTCGGTTGGAAGAGTTCCAAGCAGAGCACGATTGCAGATTCCACTCATCGAGGTCGAGTATATTCTCGCATCGATGCGCAAAAGAAGTCATTTAGATAAAGAAGTTCGTAGGAACTTACAAGATTTCCTTCCATTGAGTCGCTAGGTTCCACTACATCGTGACAATAATGGAGCGATCATACTGAGCTAAGGAACTAAGGTCTCACCCAAAATCCAAACACATAGAAAGGCACTACCACATTATCGAGATATAGTTGGGCAAGGTGATTTAGCCATGCGAGAAAATAGTATCGGTGAAAATCCGGTGATCCATTCACTAAGCCTATGTCACAGACTCGATTAGACCGACATCTTGAGAAGATAGGTCTAAGATATTGTAATGAATGACTCTAGTGCTAGTGGGAGATTGTTAGTAGTATGCCCTAGAGCATATCATTTAGTATGTATCTTGTACATAATTTTATTAATAAAAGGCATTTCTACTTTTTCGTTTACATAATATATTTATGTGTAATAGAAAAGGTCCATTGATATTTTGTTAGAAATATTATTCTTAAGTTGTTAAGAATATGAGTGACAATATTTCTAGCACAAAGTATCATAAATAGGTTCACAATCGAGGATACTTCATAATAAGGACATGACTTATCCAGAAAGATTGTATTCATGTTTGTTCCCAAGTTATTTATATGAGATATAAATAAGATGGAATGGTGAGTCTCATGCCATATAACAAACATGATAGGCACTTATAAATGATAAGTAGGCCGAACGAGTGACACTTATGACAAGCACATGGATTTTACTCTTGTCAATTTTTTGTAATAAATCATATCATTTCATATTATCTTTAGACATGAGATATCTAAGTTATCTTGTTTATAGGTATTTTGAGTTTGATTCTGCTTTCATACTTGTACTATGTATGGGTATATGGGCATGTGTTGGCTCTGCTAGTTATATATGGAGGTAGGTGTTGATCAAGATGGAATCTTCCTCTAAGTAAATAGAGATAAAATCCTATGTTCATTTAATTATTCTTGATGTTTCAAGTTCTGGCCAGACAGATAGATTTATTCGTAAAAGAGTTTCGATGAGAAAAATCTTTTAATCAAGAACTGGAATTAAAAGAGAACATAATATTCATAGCAAATGGTGTTTGACATAAACCATGACTCACTTGAGTTGGGATTTTGTACAGAGAGATTCTAGTGCATGGTAACATATGATTATAGGTTCATTTAAGGTAAACCTTATTACTAATTGGGTGGCCATGGCATGCTATGCTAGGTGTTGACCATGGTCTATGAGGTTCATAAAATGATTTAGAGAAATCATTTATGGTAAGAAAGAGTTATGATGATATTAAGAGTTGATATCATGTCTCATTGCCAATTAGTGATGAGCCTAGTAAGTCACACACATACACAAGTTATCACCTATTTAAATATGATTTAATTAATTAATTAAAGAGTTTAATTGATTAATTAAATAGGTTTGGTTTGCAATTAGATTGCAAAGTCCCTAGCATGACTTGAAACCAAATCTAGATTATTGGATGTATAATATAAGTTAAATTTATATTTAAAGTGTTTAAATATAAATTTAATTAATGAGAAATTAATTAATAGAGATTAATTAATTAATTTATATTTGATATAAATTAATTAGAAGAAGAAAATAATTATTTTGGGTTAAGAACTCAAAATTAAGACACAGGGGCATTTTGGTCATTTTGCAGTGTGACACGTGGCACCATGAGATGGTGACACATGGCATAACACATAAGCTTGCCAAATGTTTTTTTAATCATGTAAGATGATTAAAATCAAGATTAAATATAGGTTTGACACTTGGCACAATGTGATTGGGTCACTTAAACCTAGAGCTAATCAAAGGGTGACATGTGGCAAGGGTTTAATGTGTTAACCTAGCTATTTAAGTGTTGTTATGAGAAAATAAAACACAACCAGCAGCCACACTCCTTTGTCACGCCACTTTGAGGGTTTTTATCTCTTCTTCTTCATCTCTTATCAATTCAAAGAGATTAGCCATCAATCTCTTGAATTAAGAACACTAGAAATTGTTTCTAGTGTCCTGTTTACATCTCTAATCTCTTAAAAGGCAGAGCTTGAATTTCTAATTAATAGAAAGAGCTTTAGAGGCTGTTCAAGGGCTGCCATAGGTGTTCTTGGTGTGGACAAGCTAGAGGGACAACATTTGGTGTCCTGAAGACGAATCTCAAAGGCGCAGACACGCTGCAGTGCATCAAGAGGTTAGTGTAATCGTTCTTGATTTAATCTAGGGTTCTAAAATTAATCTGATTAATTTTAAAATCTTAAATGGCAAATACAGATCCAAAAACATATTAAAAGAGTTTTAATATGTTGTTTATCATTGAAATCAAATAGATAAAAATAAATCTTGCATGGTGCATGTGACCTAGGCGAAATTTTTTTGAATTCAATGGTATAATCTTGTGTTTTCCACGCTTCCGTTCCTTCACCAGTGAGATATGGTTTTCTTTATGAAGAAGAACAAGAGTTGTCTACTCATGAAGAAGTAGATCATGGAGATGATCCACTTACCTATGAAGAAGCTATATCAGATATAGACTCTTCAAAATGGATTGATGCTAAGAAATCCGAGATTGATTCCATGTATAATAATCAAGTTTGGGATCTTGTTGACACACCTGAAGGTATTGTACCTATAGGGAACAAATGGGTTTTCAAGAAGAAAATTGGTTCTGATGGAAAGGTAGAGACCTATAAGGCAAGGTTAGTAGCGAAAGGGTTTCGCCAAAGGCAAGGAATAGACTATGAGGAGACTTTCTCGCCTGTTGCCGTGCTTAAATCAATTAGGATTTTATTAGCAATAGCTGCATACTATGATTATGAGATTTGGCAGATGGATGTCAAAACAGCTTTTCTCAATGGATACATTGAACAAAACATTTTCATGGAACAACCTAGGGGATTTGAATCCCAAGATGGTTCCAAGGTATGCAAGCTAAAGCGATCCATTTATGGGTTGAAACAAGCTTCGAGGAGTTGGAACATCCGTTTTGATGAAGCCATTAAATCCTTTGGTTTTATCAAAAATGAGGATGAGCCATGTGTATATAAGAAGGTTTGTGACAGAGCTATCACTTTCCTTGTCTTATATGTGGATGACATACTGTTGATAGGTAATGACACAGGTATGTTGACAACTATAAAGGTATGGTTGTCAAATACATTCTCCATGAAAGGCTTAGGGGAGGCAACCTATATTCTTGGGATTCGCATCTATAGAGATAGAGCGAAAAGAATAATAGGTTTATCCCAAAGTCTATACTTGGAAAAGGTGTTAAAGAGGTTTAACATGCTTGATTCCAAGAGAGGATCACACAGTGAGACATGGTATCCATCTTTCTAAAGAGATGTCTCCAAAGACACCCGAAGAAAGAGATAAGCTGGCCAGGATTCCATATGCTTCGGCTATTGGAAGTTTAATGTATGCAATGTTGGGTACTAGGCCAGATATAGCATATGCTATTAGTTTGACTAGCGGTATCAATCCAATCCAGTTTAGAACATCGATAGCACCAAGAATATCCTTAAGCACTTAAGAAGAACTAAGGATTTATTCTTGATTTATGGAGGTGGAGACTTGCAATTAGATGGTTATAGTGATTCTGACTTCCAATCAGATATCGATGATAGAAAGTCTACCTCTGGATATGTGTTTATTTGTCATGGAGGTGCAGTCAGTTGGAAGAGTTCCAAACTGAGCACGACTGCAGATTCCACTCATCGAGGTCGAGTATATTCTCGCATCGATGTCGCAAAGAAGTCGTTTGGATAAAGAAGTTCGTGATGAACTTACGTAGTTCCTTCCATTGAGTCAGCAGTTCCACTACACTGTGACAATAATGGAGCAGTCATACAGGCTAAGGAACCAAGGTCTCACCAGAAATCCAAACACATAGAAAGGCGCTACCACATTAGCAGAGAAATAGTTGGGCGAGGCGATGTAGCCATGCAGAAAATAGCATCAGCTGAAAATCCAGCTGATCCATTCACTAAGCCTATGTCACAGACTCAATTAGACCGACATCTTGAGAAGATAGGTCTAAGATATTGTAATGAATGGCTCTAGTGCTAGTGGGAGATTGTTAGTAGTATGCTCTAGAGCATATCATTTAGTATGTATCTTGTACATAATTTTATTAATAAAAGGCATTTGCACTTTTCCGTTTACATAATATATTTATGTGTAATAGAAAAGGTCCATTGATATTTTATTAGAAATATTATTCTTAAGTTGTTAAGAATATGAGTGACAATATTTCTAGCACAAAGTATCATAAATAGGTTCACAATCGAGGATACTTCATAATAAGGACATGACTTATCCAGAAAGATTGTATTCATGTTTGTTCCCAAGTTATTTATATGAGATATAAATAAGATGGAATGGTGAGTCTCATGCCATATAACAAACATGATAGGCACTTATAAATGATAAGTAGGCCGAACGAGTGACACTTATGACAAGCACATGGAGTTTACTCTTGTCAATGTTTTGTCATAAATCATATCAGTGCATATAATCTTTAGACATGAGATAGCACAGTTATCTTGTATATAGGTAGTTTGAGTTTGATACTGCTTTCATACTTGTACTATGTATGGGTATATGGGCATGTGTTAGCTCCTGCTAGTTATATATGGTGGTAGGTGTTGATCAAGATGGAATCTGTTCCTCTAAGTAAATAGAGATAAAATCCTATGTTCATTTAATTGTTCTTGATGTTTCAAGTTCTGGCCAGACAGATAGATTTATTGAAAAGAGTTTCGATGAGAAAATCTTTTAATCAATAACTGGAATTAAAAGATAACATAATATTCATAGCAAATTGAGTTTGACATAAACCATGACTCCAAATTGAGTTGGGATTTTGTAACAGAGAGATTCTAGTGCATGGTAACATATGATTATAGGTTCATTTAAGGTAAATCTTATTACTAATTGGGTGGCCATGGCATGCTATGCTAGGTGTTAACCATGGTCTATGAGGTTCATAAAATGATATAGAGAAATCATTTATGGTAAGAAAGAGTTCGATGATATTAAGAGTTGATATCATGTCTCATTGCCAATTAGTGATGAGCCTAGTAAGTCACACACATACACAAGTTATCACCTATTTAAATATGATTTAATTAATTAATTAAAGAGTTTAATTGATTAATTAAATAGGTTTGGTTTGCAATTAAATTGCAAAGTCCCTAGCATGACTTGAAACCAAATCTAGATTATTGGATGTGTAGTTTAAATTAAATTTATATTTAAAGTGTTTAAATGTGAATTTAATTGATGAGAAATTAATTAATAGAGATTAATTAATTAATTTATATTTGATATAAATTAATTAGAAGAAGAAAATAATTATTTTGGGTTAAGAACTCAAAATTAAGACACAGGGCATTTTGGTCATTTCATTGTGACACGTGGCACCATGAGATGGTGACACATGGGATTACACATAAGCTTGCCAAATGTTTTTTTAATCATGTAAGATGATTAAAATCAAGATTAAATATAGGTTTGACACTTGGCACAATGTGATTGGGTCACTTAAACCTAGAGCTAATCAAAAGGTGACATGTGGTTAGGGTTTAATGTGTTAACCTAGCTATTTAAGTGTGGTTATGAAAAGAAAAAATAACCAGCAGCCTCTCCTCTCATTTGTCATGCCACTTTGATCCTCTCCAGCTATTTCTCTTCATTTCTCATCAATTCAAAGAGATTAGCCATCAATCTTTTGAATTAAGAACACTAGAAATTGTTTCTAGTGTCCTGTTTACATCTCTAATCTCTTAAAAGGCAGAACTTGAATTTCTAATTAATAGAAAAAGCTTTAGAGGCTGTTCAAGGGCTGCCATAGGTGTTCTTGGTGTGGACAAGCTAGAGGGACAACATTTGGTGTCCTGAAGACGAATCTCAAAGGCGCAGACACGCCGCAAAGGCATCAAGAGGTTAGTGTAATCGTTCTTGATTTAATCTAGGGTTCTAAAATTAATCTGATTAATTTTAAAATCTTAAATGGCAAATATAGATCCAAAAACATATTAAAAGAGTTTTAATATGTTGTTTATCATTGAAATCAAATAGATAAAAATAAATCTTGCATGGTGCATGTGACCATAGGTGAAATTGTTTTTGAATTCAATGGTATAATCTTGTGTTTTTCACGCTTCCGTTCCTTCAAAACCTTATTACTCCTTATGCTGTGAATTATGATCATATTTCTGCTAACCTTAAAGGAAAGAAGATTGTTTTCCCTTTTATTGAAAAACCGCAAACTCGTAACTTGCATATTATTAAAGCTTGTTCTGTTTGTGAAAATCAACTCAACTGTCTGATTTTGTCAAAAGATATAGAACTTCAAAACCTAAAGAAAACCGTTTCAATCCAAAGAATTCAAAATCAACTTCAACATCCTGTTTTAAAGAAAAGGATTTCTCTTCTTCAACAACAAATAGAAAATACTATTTGTTCAGATCTTCCGAATGCTTTTTGGGAAAGAAAACAACATGTTGTTGATCTCCCTTATGAAAATGATTTTCAAGAATCTCAAATTCCTACTAAAACCCGTCCAATTCAAATGAATAAAGAACTTGAAGACCACTGTAGAAATGAGATTAAAGATTTGCTTTCTAAAAATTTAATTTCTCGCCTGTGTCCCCTAGAGTCATGTCGCTTTTTATGTTAACAAGTCTTAGAAATTGAAAGAGGAGTCCCCCGACTTGTTATTAACTATAAGCCTCTTAACAAAGCTTTGAAATGGATTCGTTACCCGATTCCAAACAAAAAGGATCTTCTTCAAAAACTTTTTGCTGCAAAAATCTTTTCAAAGTTTGATATGAAATCTGGCTATTGGCAAATACAAATAGCTCTCAAAGATCGTTACAAAACTGCTTTCACCGTCCCATTTGGCCAATATGAATGGAATGTCATGCCATTTGGTTTGAAAAATGCCCCATCTGAATTTCAACGCATTATGAATGACATTTTTAATCCATACTCTGCATTTTGCATCGTTTACATTGATGATGTATTAATCTTTTCATCTTCTATTGAGCAACATTTCAAACATCTAAGAACTTTTATCCTTGTTGCTAAAAGAAATGGATTAGTAGTTTCTAAGTCCAAAATTAGTCTTTTCCAGACTAGGATTAGGTTCTTAGGACACTATATCTCCAATGGTACAATCTCACCAATAGAAAGGTCACTTGCTTTCACTGATAAGTTTCCTGACAAAATTATTGAGAAGACTCAACTTCAAAGATTTCTAGGATGTTTAAACTATGTCTTAGATTTCTTTCCAAACTTAAATAAACTGCTTCAACCACTTCATGAAAGACTCAAAAAGAATCCTAAGCCCTGGACACAGGAACACACTTCCCTTGTTCAGAAAATCAAAACCCAAATAAAGCAAATTCCTTGCTTACATCTTGCCGATCCATTTGCTTTTAAAATTGTTGAAACTGATGCCTCTGACCTTGGATATGGAGGAATTCTAAAGCAACTAAAAAATAATAAAGAAGTTATAGTTCAAGATGTTTCGACATTGGGATGAAACCTAAAAACTATTCTACTATTAAAAAGAAATTTTATCCATAGTCATCCGCATTCAAAAATTTCAAAGTGATTTGCTTAATAAAAATTTTTGCTTGAATTGATCAAATCTACAAAAGAGGTTTTGAAAAAGGATGTTCAAAACATTGCTTCCAAACAAATCTTTGCTCGTTGGCAAGCTATTTTAAGTATTTTTGACTTTGATATCGAATATATTAGAGGAGATATGAATTCTATCCCTGACTTCCTAACTCGTGAATTCTTGCAGACTCCTCACAATGATCCCAAGAAAGAAGACTGAAGAATCATCAAAAGAAAAAGCTTCTGCTTCTACTTCAAAGAAAACTTCATCCAAACCCCAAACTTCCTCTCAACAACTTACACTAAGCCAACCCAAAATGACTTCCCAAAGCCCTATTGTCTCATGGAATGCTTTATTCCAAAAAGAAATAGATCAACTTGACCAACCTTCAACTTCCCAAACTCCTCCAAAACAACTATCTCCAAATGACTTGCAAGTTTGGCTTGTAGGCCTCATTAATCACCCACAACTTTGCCAGTCCCTCACAGATTCGCTCCGGAATGACAAACAAAAACTTTTAACTAAAGCTTGCTCTCAAGAAGCTGAGAGAGAAATTATTGTTCAAAACCAAAAAACTCTCTTCCAAAAATCACTTTCTCAAACAGTTTCAACTCCTAAACTTGTTCCTTTGACGGATTTGACTTCAAAATCAAACGAACCAGTGGTTTCACAAAACTTTTCTCAAAACTCTGGTTCAGCATTCAACTGGATTTTAAAGGATTCTTATCAAAGTATTTTAACTATTGAAGATGGATTTTATGATTCTAACCCTTGTTTATGTGCAGCTAAGTTCTTTGGTTCTTGGCACTACAAGTCGTGGGATAAGTCTAAAGATCCAGCCTACTACCAAAGTATCTTGATTGAAACTGGGTCGGTCAAAATTAAACACTTCCCAGAAAACTCCCCTGTCCCAAACTATTCCACCTGCACTATACTCAAAGTTATCCACACTGGTAATTGGGGACAAGACTTATCTACCCCAAAGAAATTTCAAGCTAAATTTGGCCAAAGCCTCTCTTCTACTACAACTTTCACATATTGGGATTACCACCAAGCTTGGATGAATGCTTTTCTAATCCAAAACCCCAGCAACTGTCACACTTGGCTATTTTTCTTCCAGACCATCTCCAAATTTCACTTTCCCAGATGGTTTGCCCAATGGTGGAGCTGGATGGGAGCCATCCCCGAAATATTGCCCTCCGAAATCAATCAAGGGTATACAACTTTGAAAGCTCGCTATAAGCCTACAACTGAAGAAGACATATTTCATCCTCTCATACTATTTGCTTCGAAGTTCTTTGTGCCATGGGTTCTTTCATGGGACTATGGTTATAAAACTGATCAACTTCTCCAAGGGCCAGTTCTAATTCGCAAGTTCAAAATTAGATGGTGGTCCAAATTTCAAAAACATCAAAAGGCCTCCTTAGAAGCCGTGGAACAATGGCTGCTCAAACAACCTAAGGAGCAAAGACAACTTCCCCCAACTTCGGCCCAAAACCCTACGACCTTTTTGGCCCCAAAATCAAATGTTCAATCCCTCTTGGCCCAAGCCAAGTTTGAAGAAGAATATTTTACTATCATGCAACAACTGCTGAGTAACAGGTCTTCTACTTCGAAAACTCCAAGCCAAGCTAGCTCATCTTCTGATGTTGTCAGTCTCGGTAATGATAACGAGGATGACTGCTTCGGAATATTGTCTGCTTTAAAACACCAATAACTCTTCACATGCCTACAGTTCAAGGTCAACTTTTTCGGCTATCATCAAGACAACTTTTGATCATCACATGGCTACAGGAACTCCACTTGCAACAACTTTTGACATTTTGCAACAACTTTTGACATTTTCCACTCCACTTAAATATCTTTTTACCTTTCACATGTGTAATAGTAACTTATAATCATTGTAAACCTCTTTCCTTCATCTATAAAAGGAGGAGGCTCTCTACTTCATTTTACAAGTTTTTCCTTTCAAGTTTTCTTAAGGATACCTCTCCCTTTCCTTATTCTATCTCCTTGTAAGTGTCCGGTATCAAAGCTTCAATAAAACTATCTTCTTACAATTTTTATTTTCTTCTTACAATCTTTATTTGTTTTTGAATCTATATCTGTGGCTGGTTCTACCGCCCATATTTTTATGCTTTTATGACTTCTTGTTTTATTCTTTATATCTATATCTGTGGCTGGTTCTACCGCCCATAATTTTATGCTATTATAACTTGTTGATTTATTGCTTTTTCTGCATCTTCTTTATCATTTACTGCATCTTCTTATTATTTATTGTTCTTTCTTCTTCTTCTTTATATTAATTTTATCTCTGTTGGATATCCCTTTCGATCCTGCGTCTCATTGGTATCAGAGCCTGGGGGGATAGAGTGATTATTGCCCAATATCTTTGTGAGTTTTATTTGTTTGGTTAGTGCATTCCTGAGTCCTTTTGAGGTTGCTGGTCATAAGTCCTAGTGGTTTGGCTGTAAATCCAGATATCCTACTGTAAGGAATGTATTAATTAGACTGTTCAACTCATGGATATATTTTGCAGAAATCAATCTATTTCCAGTTCTTCTACCTCTGGAACTGGAGAGAAGATAGTCAACAGTGAAGAATTAATTATTGAAGACTTTGAAAAAGCAATAGATAATTGGGAACTTCCTAAAGTCCAGAAAGATCAGATCTATAAACAAAGCAAGTTTAACTTCCTTACCAAAACTGATTATACCATTAAAACTGAGGAAAGAGATATTCCAATCACAAAGCCTTTTGAAATCATTAAGCTTTTAACTTCTGCTTCCTTAAATAAACACAAAGCCAAAGGTTACAACTATGTCCATATAGGGTTAGTTCAGGTAGGAATCAAACCCTTAACGAAAGAAGGTCTGAACACTTCCATCTTAGCTGTTCTAAGAGATGCTCGCTTCTATGACTTCCAAGATTCTTTGCTTAGTTCTGTTGAGTCTAGTCTTTGCACTGGTCCAATTTCTTTTGAATGTTATCCAAACTTAACTGTTTCTTTAAATGATAGAAATTTGCTTGATAGTCTTATTTTGCAAATTAAAACTCATAATTATAAAATGCTTCCTGGATCTATTCCTGTTGCTTTGATTTTTAAAGTTCATTACAAAGCCATGATGACTGCTTTTGCTTCTAAAGTTCTTATTCACAGTCAGAAAGGAGAAACCCTCCTCCTTCAAACTGATCTTACCAGAGCTAATGCTGTTATTCCTAAAGCCATCAAATGGAATGAAGTCTCACTACCTAAAGATTGGATCCTAGAAGGAGCCACAAGGCCACAACCACTGCCTCCACCTAGCCCAAATACCCAGCTTAAAGAAATCGCCCAGTTCCCTGATGGAAAAGTAAAACTCTCTTTTGCTAGAAAACCCCCAACTTCCAGAAGATCTTTTGATCGCCTCTTCCTCCGTACTATAGACCTAGGAAGAATCTCACAACTACCTACTGTCATAGATCTACCCCTAACTAGAACGCCCTCTTTAGTTAATTATCCAACAACTGCAGAACACTTCACCCGAATCCCAGATCTACCTAGACACTCAAGTTCAGACATACCAAGAACAACTTCAATGCAAGCTGTGACTTTTCAACCACTATACCAAGACACATCTATTCTACTCTGAAGAACAACCTGCACCAACATCTCCAACCTTCTCTCTGTGGATCGAGAATATAGAATCTGAATGAATGTTCTTCAAAAAGATTTTTAGATTAACAAGGCTTATCTTCAAAAAGATTTTTATGCCCCTCATCATCATGAGAAAAAACTTTGGTTTTTCCAAAACTTCATGGATCAAAGACAGGAAATCCAAAAGAAATTTTATGCATTCCTTCATGAGCATCAAACGCATATTTTCTTCTTTGATTGGTTTGAAAATTATGCTTCTGAAAATCATCTGGAATATCCTTTTGCTTCTAAAACCTTAAACCCACTTTTCAAACAACTTCGGCAAACTTCAAAAGGAGAATGGATTCAATATGTCCATCCACCTCTCCGAGAACTTCAGATCAAACACCTCAAAACCACCCTTACAGCTTCCCTTTTCAAACTTAAGAGTGAGAAGAACACTGAGAGAGATCTTGAAAATATCATCCAGCAGAGCAACTGGACCAATAGTCATCTTCATACTATTGGAAAATAGTTAAATGATCTTCAAAAGCAGGTTTAGCACCCAACCACCATCATCGCCTCCACAGAAACAAAGATGAAAGCTCCAGCCTTAAAGCCTTTTGAAGTTTCAAAAAGCTCTCTGGCTAGCCTCCAACAAAGGAACAACGAAGAATTTCTACAAGCTATTTAGGATCGCCTGAACCAACTTCCATCAACTTCTTCAAAGTCCAATGTCATCATTCCAGACACTCCTGAAGCCTCTGTCAATGTAATAGAACAACCGTCTGACGAAGAGAATGCCTTCCAAGAAGAATCTCTTCCAATAGTATATAAAGTTCATTTGCATAATCCTCAACAGCTTTACTACCCACGAGCCACTGCTCCAGATATCAATCTGGAAGATAAGCCGAGTGCCCTCTCCCAAAGCCGCTACAATGCTTCCTCTGTCTATGAATGGAACATAGATGGAATGTCAGAATACAATGTTCTCAAAATTTTCCAACAAATGACGATGGCTGCAAATGCCTATCGAACCCAGTTAGGCACCACTGATCAAGCTATTGCAGAACTTCTCATAGCAGGACTCTCAGGACAACTAAAAGGATGGTGGTATTACTATCTCACTCCCCAGCAGAAACTTGAGATTCTAAAATCTGTTGAACTCGATGAAGATCAGAATCCAATACTTGATGAAAATGGCAGACCAGTTCAAAATGCTATTGCCACTCTCATCTTAGCCTTGACACTCCACTTTGTCGGAGATCCTTCGCATCTCAAAGACAAGAATGCCGAGCTTCTTTCAAATCTTCGGTGCAAAAGGCTTAGTGACTTCAAATGGTATAAGGATACTTTCCTTACCAGAGTAATGCTTCGAGAAGACTCTAATCTACCATGTTGGAAGGAGAAATTCCTTGCTGGCCTCCCCCCTCTCCTTGGAGAAAAGGTTCGAAATAAGATCAAGGAACAGAACAATGAAAAAATCCCTTATGATCAGCTCACTTATGGAGAACTCATCAGTTTCACCCAGAAAGAAGGCTTGAAGATTTGCCAAGATCTTAAGCTACAGAAACAACTCAAATGGGAGCTCCACAAAACCAAAAAAGAACTTGGAACCTTCTGCCAACAATTTGATATTTCCTACCAAAAACCATCCTCCTCTTCAACTTTCAAACCATGCACAGACTGTCAAACCAAAAGACATCGCAAGCACAAAAAACACTTTTCTAAACAGAAAACCACCTACTACCAAGACAGACCTCCCAAAGGAAAGTCCTACAAAAAGCCTTCTCAAAGACCTTATGATCCCAATTCTACTCCCAGAAAAGATGTCACTTGCTATAGATGTGGCAAGAAAGGTCACATTGCAAAATATTGCAAGCTCAACAGGAGAATCCATGAGCTTCAACTTGAAGAAAAAACTTTGTATAAACTTGAAGCCCTTTTGCTTGAGTCTTCTGATTCTGAAGAAACTGTTTCAATTTCTTCAGAAGATAATCAGGCCCTCCAGCTTGATGAAGTCCTCTCCGACTCTTCTACTTCTGATAAGTCTGAAAAGCAACTAAATATGCTCACCAGAGATCAGAGGTTCATACTTGATGTTATTCAACACATTCAAGACCCTCAACTTCAGAAAGAATATCTCACCAAGCTCCAACATTCTTTTGAGGCATCATCTTCTCAAACCCCTTCTACTTCTGTGCCATCTAAAGCCAATAACCCATATGACCTCACAGCCATCTTACAAAAGGCCAAAACTTCCAAAACACAAGCCTCTGCTTCCACCATTCAAGAACTTCAGACTGAGATCAAAACCATCAAGTCTGAACTCAAGCAACTCCAAACCAAACAAAAGGAAGACTCTGTTGTCATTCAACTTCTTCTTAAGAAATTTTCTGAAGAAGAAGAAGACAATCCAGAACCTGAAACTGAAACACCACAACTAGCCAATCTACAAGATGTTCCAGACAATTTTCTTTCAATTTTAAAACAAGTCACTTCCCAAAAATATTTGGTCAAAATAACTTTGAAAATTTCTGATGATTTTCGATTGGATACTATTGCTCTCTTTGATACAGGTGCTGACCTTAATTGTATCAAGGAAGAAATAATTCCAAAAGCATTTCGAGAAGCAACTACTGAAAAACTCAAGGCCGCCAACAACTCTTATCTCGAAATTGATTCAAAAACTGATGCATACGTTTTGAACAACGGTTTGCAGATCAAAACTTCATTCTTGCTTGTGCATAACATTCATCATACGGTCATACTTGGCACTCCATTCATAAACCTTATTACTCCTTATGCTGTGAATTATGATCATATTTCTGCTAACCTTAAAGGAAAGAAGATTGTTTTCCCTTTTATTGAAAAACCCCAAACTCGTAACTTGCATATTATTAAAGCTTGTTCTGTTTATGAAAATCAACTCAACTGTCTGATTTTGTCAAAAGAAATAGAACTTCAAAACCTAAAGAAAACTGTTTCAATCCAAAGAATTCAAAATCAACTTCAACATCCTGTTTTAAAGAAAAGGATTTCTCTTCTTCAACAACAAATAGAAAATACTATTTGTTCAGATCTTCCGAATGCTTTTTGGGAAAGAAAACAACATGTTGTTGATCTCCCTTATGAAAATGATTTTCAAGAATCTCAAATTCCTACTAAAGCCCGCCCAATTCAAATGAATAAAGAACTTGAAGACCACTGTAGAAATGAGATTAAAGATTTGCTTTCTAAAAATTTAATTTCTGCTTGTGTCCCCGAGTCATGCGACTTTTATGTTAACAAGTCTTCCGAAATTGAAAGAGGAGTCCCCCGACTTGTTATTAACTATAAGCCTCTTAACAAAGCTTTGAAATGGATTCGTTACCCGATTCCAAACAAAAAGGATCTTCTTCAAAAACTTTTTGCTGCAAAAATCTTTTCAAAGTTTGACATGAAATCTGGCTTTTGGCAAATACAAATAGCTCTCAAAGATCGTTACAAAACTGCTTTCACTGTCCCATTTGGCCAATATGAATGGAATGTCATGCCATTTGGTTTGAAAAATGCCCCATCTGAATTTCAACGCATTATGAATGACATTTTTAATCCATACTCTGCATTTTGCATCGTTTACATTGATGATGTCTTAATCTTTTCATCTTCTATTGAGCAACATTTCAAACATCTAAGAACTTTTATCCTTGTTGCTAAAAGAAATGGATTAGTAGTTTCTAAGTCCAAAATTAGTCTTTTCCAGACTAGGATTAGGTTCTTAGGACACTATATCTCCAATGGTACAATCTCACCAATAGAAAGGTCACTTGCTTTCACTGATAAGTTTCCTGACAAAATTATTGAGAAGACTCAACTTCAAAGATTTCTAGGATGTTTAAACTATGTCTTAGATTTCTTTCCAAACTTAAATAAACTGCTTCAACCACTTCATGAAAGACTCAAAAAGAATCCTAAGCCCTGGACACAGGAACACACTTCCCTTGTTCAGAAAATCAAAACCCAAATAAAGCAAATTCCTTGCTTACATCTTGCCGATCCATTTGCTTTTAAAATTGTTGAAACTGATGCCTCTGACCTTGGATATGGAGGAATTCTAAAGCAACTAAAATATAATAAAGAAGTTATAGTTCAAGATGTTTACGGACATTGGGATGAAACCGGAAAAACTATTCTACTATTAAAAAGAAATTTTATCCATAGTCATCTGCATTCAAAAATTTCAAAGTGATTTGCTTAATAAAAATTTTTGCTTCGAATTGACTGCAAATCTGCAAAAGAGGTTTTGAAAAAGGATGTTCAAAACATTGCTTCCAAACAAATCTTTGCTCGTTGGCAAGCTATTTTAAGTATTTTTGACTTTGATATCGAATATATTAGAGGAGATATGAATTCTATCCCTGACTTCCTAACTCGTGAATTCTTGCAGACTCCTCACAATGATCCCGAGAAAGAAGACTGAAGAATCATCAAAAGAAAAAGCTTCTGCTTCTACTTCAAAGAAAACTTCATCCAAACCCCAAACTTCCTCTCAACAACTTACACTAAGCCAACCCAAAATGACTTCCCAAAGCCCTATTGTCTCATGGAATGCTTTATTCCAGAAAGAAATAGATCAACTTGACCAACCTTCAACTTCCCAAACTCCTCCAGAACAACTATCTCCAAATGACTTGCAAGTTTGGCTTGCAGGCCTCATTAATCACCCACAACTTTGCCAGTCCCTCAGAGATTCGCTCCCAGAAGGACAGCCCAAAAAACTTTTAACTCAAGCTTGCTCTCAAGAAGCTGAGAGAGAAATTATTGTTCAAAACCAAAAAACTCTCTTCCAAAAATCACTTTCTCAAACAGTTTCAACTCCTAAACTTGTTCCTTCGACGGATTTGACTTCAAAATCAAACAAACCAGTGGTTTCACAAAACTTTTCTCAAAACTCTGGTTCAGCATTCAACTGGATTTTAAAGGATTCTTATCAAAGTATTTTAACTATTGAAGATGGATTTTATGATTCTAACCCTCATTTATGTGCAGCTAAGTTCTTTGGTTCTTGGCACTACAAGCCGTGGGATAAGTCTAAAGATCCAGCCTACTACCAAAGTATCTTGATTGAAACTGGGTCGGTCAAAATTAAACACTTCCCAGAAAACTCCCCTGTCCCAAACTATTCCACCTGCACTATACTCAAAGTTATCCACCCTGCCAATTGGGGACAAGACTTATCTGCCCCAAAGAAATTTCAAGCTAAATTTGGCCAAAGCCTCCCTTCTACTACAACTTTCACATATTGGGATTACCACCAAGCTTGGATGAATGCTTTTCTAATCCAAAACCCCAGCAACTGTCACACTTGGCTATTTTTCTTCCAGACCGTCTCCAAATTTCACTTTCCCAGATGGTTTGCCCAATGGTGGAGCTGGATGGGAGCCATCCCCGAAATTTTACCCTCCGAAATCAATCAAGGGTATACAACTTTCAAAGCTCGCTATAAGCCTACAACTGAAGAAGACATATTTCATCCTCTCATACTATTTGCTTCGAAGTTCTTTGTGCCATGGGTTCTTTCATGGGACTATGGTTACAAAACTGATCAACTTCTCCAAGGGCCAGTTCTAATTCGCAAGTTCAAAATTAGATGGTGGTCCAAATTTCAAAAACATCAAAAGGCCTCCTTAGAAGCCGTGGAACAATGGCTGCTCAAACAGCCTAAGGAGCAAAGACAACTTCCCCCAACTTCGGCCCAAAACCCTACGACCTTTTTGGCCCAAAAATCAAATGCTCAATCCCTCTTGGCCCAAGCCAAGTCTGAAGAAGAATATTTTACTATCATGCAACAACTGCTGAGTAACAGGTCTTCTACTTCGAAAACTCCAAGCCAAGCTAGCTCATCTTCTGATGTTGTCAGTCTCGGTAATGATAACGAGGATGACTGCTTCGGAATATTATCTGCTTTAAAACACTAATAACTCTTCACATGCCTATAGTTCAAGGTCAACTTTTTTGGCTATCATCAAGACAACTTTTGATCATCACATGGCTACAGGAACTCCACTTGCAACAACTTTTGACATTTTGCAACAACTTTTGACATTTTCCACTCCACTTAAATATCTTTTTACCTTTCACATGTGTAATAGTAACTTATAATCATTGTAAACCTCTTTCCTTCATCTATAAAAGGAGGAGGCTCTCTACTTCATTTTACAAGTTTTTCCTTTCAAGTTTTCTTAAGGATACCTCTCCCTTTCCTTATTCTATCTCCTTGTAAGTGTCCGGTATCAAAGCTTCAATAAAACTATCTTCTTACAATTTTTATTTTCTTCTTACAATCTTTATTTGTTTTTGAATCTATATCTGTGGCTGGTTCTACCGCCCATATTTTTATGCTTTTATGACTTCTTGTTTTATTCTTTATATCTATATCTGTGGCTGGTTCTACCGCCCATAATTTTATGCTATTATAACTTGTTGATTTATTGCTTTTTCTGCATCTTCTTTATCATTTACTGCATCTTCTTATTATTTATTGTTCTTTCTTCTTCTTCTTTATATATATATATATATATATATATATATATATATATATATATATTAAGCTTATTTCTTTTCTTTTCTTTTACTTTTTCTACCATCATTCATCATTTTAATTTATTTTATGTATTTTTAATTTCTCTCATTTTAATTAACATTTAGGTCAAAATTCAACTCTAGGGTTGAAATGACCAAAATGCCCTTCATTAGGCTCATCAGGTTATTTTTAATCTGTACCAATAAATAAATTTTTTTGAATTTTCTTTGCCATTTCTAATTTCATTTAGACCTCAATAACTATTCATTAGAGTCCCAAAAATTATTTTCCTAGGGTTTCTCATGGGTTTGGGGTCAGCAACTTTCTTCATAGTTGCTTCCCCGTATGGTCACCCATCACTGTGACCCCAGCTCGTTTAACTCATTTGCAATTCATTTCTTTTATTTTTCCTTAATTTTTCTTGGTATTTATTGGGTCAATTTATGCCTCTTCACTCTAGTTTGAGTGTAGTTCTAGACATCTTAGGTGTCCGAACAGACATCAGTTATCGGAACAGTAGAATGTACAGACTATCTAAAGTGAGGTTGTTACGGCAAAATTTTTCGAGACATGCAGCATTTTACAGAAGATTCATTAAACACTTTTCCAAAATAGCCAAGCCATTAACACACTTGCTAAATCAATATATACCTTTTGACTTTAATGAAAGCTACCTTGATTCATTTTGTAGGATAAAACAAGCTCTCATATTTGCGCTAATAATACAACCTCCAGACTGTGAGTTATCATTCGAAATCATGTGCAATGCAAGTGACTATGTAGTAGTAGTACTTGGGCAAAAAAAAAAAAAAGATTAAAAAGTTTATGCTATTTACTATGCAAACAAAACACTTGACGATGCATAGGTTAACTATGCAACTATAGAAAAGGAGTTTATGGCTATTGTGTTTGCAATTAATAAGTTTATATCCTACCTAGTTAGATCAAAAGTCATTATATACACAGACCATGTAGCTCTTCAATTATGACACCCCTTACCCGTCTACAATGTAGCCGAGCAAGACATGCCACACAGTGTGTCGGAGCACCATATCTTATCTTATTTCAATTTACAATTCTTAATTCATTGATTAAAAAGATTTTGAGTGAAATTCATAACATTTATGTCATTTATTAAAATTTTGACTAATTTGAATTTTCACAAATTTTACAAAAAATCTGGCAGAGTGTCGGCTATAAATTGAAAAAACAGTTCTTCGAAACCTGTTAAAAACACTCCTAATATCTCAACTCTAATAACCATCAATAAAATTTCCACAATTCTCAATGGTTCAACACCATTTCATACATCTCATTCATTTTATAATCAAACTCAATTTCATGGAGAAATACTCAAAATGTTATTTCTTAACAAAATTTACAACTAATTACACCAGTTTATAAGTACATGAGTTTATAGTGTACATGGAAAAATGATAATCTAATTACAAAATCCAAAATACAAAATATATAATGAAGCCTAGTGGCCTTACCAAAATACATAGTAGTGGAGGTGACTTTGGACTCAATGCAGATCTGAATGCTCACCCAGTCTGAGGTCTGCTGGGCTCTCGCTCTATATCTCCAGTACCTACGAGTGGCGAAAAGCGACGTGTTAAGCAATATAGCTTAGTGATGCCAATATAAAATAAAAATAATAAACTAAATTAATTGAATATGCAGAAATTGTATTATTATTTTATGCAGACTAAATTCTTAGTAATTAGTTGTAATATTATTCATTTAGTACTTTTTATGTTCATTATTTTACTATAATTTATTAAGACTTATTTTGGTTATCCAAGTAACCTATACCAGTGAGTGGACTAGATAAACAGGTAAACTGGCACTGGGTACCAAGTACCTCAGGTGGTCACATCATCGGTCACAAAGTTTCTGCCAGGTGTGCAACAGTGCAGCTTGTAACACCCTCACTTTAGCAAGTCCGTACATTCGACTGTTCCGGTGACCAATGTCTGTCTGGACAGCTAGAATGACTGGAACTATATGTAAACTAGAGTGAGGAGACATAAATAACTCAAATATTAATAAGAAAAATTTAGGAAAAAATTTAGAAATAAAATACAACCAAGTTAAATGAGCCGGTGCCCTAGCTACGGTTAACCTAGTGGGAAGTTGCGGTCCTCACAGCTAGGAGCCCTAAACCCAGGAGAAAATTCATAAAATAATTTTTGGGACTCCAAAGAAGAGTCATTGAGGTTTTGATAGCATTAGAATGCCAAGAAAATGCTTAGGAAAATTTTTAGATCGGTACAGATGATTTTGGCTCAATATGCCAAACAGAGGGCATTTTGATCATTTCATCCTCAGAGATGATTTTTGGCCAACTTGTCCAGTTAAATAAATAATTTACATGACATAAAATGTGAATAAATATTGCTAAAACTTGAATTGAAAATGGGTAGTAAAGAAAATAAAAGAAAATTGGAAATATGACATCACATGATGTCATTAGTGAGCTCTCCACCAATCACCATTTAATAACACAATTAAAAGTCATTAAAAAGGGGGAAAATGGGTTAAAGATAAAACAATTTTTTGGTCTCTTCTCTCCCAAAATCGGCTGCCCTCTCCTTCTCTCTCTCAACCTCCATTAAAGCTCCCTTTGTGAGCTTGATTTCACCCACCATTTCATCATAAAACCCTATTACCCCTTCATAAAAATTGATCCTTACCAGTAGCACAATATTTGGGCAGCAATCTAAAGAGGAAAAAGTAAAGTTATACCTTGGAAAAATTCTGCACTCAAGAGGTTAGTGCCATATCTCTCTCTCCCTCTTATTGTTTCATGCTAAGACATCAAATTCAACTAAGAATTTTGGAAAAAGAAAACAAAATATGCATGCTATAGCCACACTAAATTTTGGCAGCCCTAAGGTACTATAGGGTTTCCATGATTCAAGAGAATTATAATTGTGTATTGATGTCATTGAACATAGTTTTGATGATTAGAACACTTGAATGTTTGTTGTTTGAGCAAATTGAAATTGTGGAGTTAGGGTTTGGGGAAAACCTAGGGTTTACTCATGTATTAGTGAATGGAAGTTCTAATGGTCAAATTAGTGACCATTTGGCTGTGTATGATGAGGAAATAAAGTGAATTATGGCTTTGGATTTGAGGTTGGGTGTGCTACCTTGAGTGACCTACAGGGCTGGATGTGAGTCTAGCAAGTTTACGTAGTTATAACTTGAATTATGTAGGTTCAATTGGTGTAAGGCCAATTGGACATGAAATTAGACACATAATGGCACAACTTTGATGAAGGAACCCTGTCCAGAAAACAAACTTAGGATGCCCTAAAAATTGACCAAATCAGGATAACACACATTCTGCCTGGGCAAAATGACTAAATGAACAGTGTTTATTCATTTGGTCATAACTCACTGTAGAAATGTCCAATTGACCTGAAATTTATATCAATGGAAAGCTTAGACAATTTAGAACAACTTTTATGAAGAATACAAACTTAAATTTTGAACCTAACCAATTGCAATTTCTAGCCTAAGTTAGGACAGTAAATTTGGCAGAACCAAATTCTGTCCAGAATTTCTGGACAAGACCAATCCGGGCAGTTATGGTATTTAGGCCATAACTTGAGCTGCAAAACTCCAAATGGAGTGATTCAAAAAGAGAATTAAAGAAGACACATAAAGAAAAACTTTCATGAAGAAAGTTTTATAAAAAATCTACTGTAACAATGACTAATGGAACAGTAAACTTAAGGCATGAAATCTGAAAATTTTGAATAACATAAAATAAGCTTTGAAATGGTATTGGCAATCAATACCAACAAATCTAGAACCCAAAATGTGGTATAATTATGTATCTATAATTTGTATACATATTATGTATGAAAAAGTTAACAAAATGAGTGAATAGTAATGTGTGAATAGTAACCCCAAAAACATAAGGAATAATAAAAGAAATTAAAGAAGCCATTATGATTGATAATATATAATATAATTCATGAATTGTGATTTTTGAATTTGAGTGACCTTAAAACATAGAAGAATGTTTTAAGTATAATGGTGCATAAGAACCATTGATGAGAATTGTGATCATATGGATTATCAAATGAATGTATAAATTATGGAATTTGTCATGAAATAATGAAGTCATTAAACACAATATATTAACATTTAATGGTACTATATGCCTATGTATTGCATAGACACGTATGTCAGATTGGATAGGTTGGCATGCTAATAGGGTATTGTTTTAGCAGTACTGCGGATGGCTTTATTACCTGTACTCATGGCTTTATGCCCGCACTCATGGCTTTTATGCCCGATTATGTGTTATCATGGCTTTTTAGCCATACTGACTACATACGTGGTTGACGTTCCGCGTCCCATGGTATGACAGCCCGAAGCACCACAATGTCTAGTGCCAACGACCCATTATCCAGTTTAGTCAGCCTGTCATAGGTTACCTGGGTAGTGTAAATTATTGAAATTATTTAAGCATATTACCAATTAAAAACATTAGAAAGTATTAAATAAAATGTGAAAAAGAGATTAGCAATAGAAACATAATAAAAATACAATTTACAGAATCGTAGAGAGACCTCAAATATAATACTCCTAGAATAAAATGTATATTGAATATTATTACTGTAAAGCTATAAACTCAGTATTTCCAAAGAGGAACGAATTAGCATATAAGATAGTTAATATTAGAAATGTCATTTTAAATCAAATTGATACTTGAATATTTAGAATGCTTGATTCTTTCTTTACTTGTATACATTATTTCTTGTTATATTATTGCACCACTAAGCAGAAATGCTTAACGTGATGGATTTGTTTCCTTCGCGTAGGCACTGAAGGCAAAAACCAGTGGATATTAGACTGGGATTTTGAAGTCTAGATCTGCAGAAGTGTCAAAAGGGTTCAAAGTTGTCACCTCCTCAACAATGCATGTAGATAGGGCCCTTATAAGTCATTTTATGTATTTTGTATATTATAAATATTTTGTATGTTGTAATGTAAACTAAGAATTTGTAAGTAATATTTATGTGCGATAAATTAATAAATTGATTAGTTCATATGTAATTAATTTGTATATCATGTAAATTGTAAATTTATTCAATTAATTTACAAATTATGTAAATTAATAGAAATGTGAGAATTTTGATATGTGAATGGAGTATGAAGGAAAGTGGATGGAAATGAATATGAGAATTGAAATACATGGATGATATTGAAATATGAGATGATAATGAGATTTTATTTTGAAAACATTGTTGAATTTCTGATAAGTGCATTTACTCCCATCACATTTAGTGTTTTTAGTGTGTTTTTATGTTTAATTCAATTGATTAAAGTATATTTATTATTTAGGCATATTTTTTAGATAGTTGTTGGAATAATTGTGTTAAATGAAGAAATTTTTAGTATTTGACCTTTGTTGTGTTTTTCAGGTATTTCTAAAGTTGTGGGTCTCCAAAGTGAATGCCGATTAATCCATTGAAAAGCTAAGATAGAGCACTTCAAATAATAAAGAGGGACCAAAGCCCAAATCAGTCTCTAAGGTTGACAAAATGAGCTATGGATCTATTGCAAAAGCCCAGACATGATGTGTCACGACCAGTTTAAGTATTTATTTTGTATCTGAAGTTCTAGATGTCCAAATAAAGTAAGCCTAAGCCCAATTGAACCTTAAGAGCTACCTCTATGAAGCGCAAGACATGAGATGAGGCCATTTTAATTGTGAAAAATGGCAATGAACTCGTCACTATTGGCTGGACCGTCTATCTGAACCAATCCCAGTTTTTGGGCCATAACTTGGGCTGTAGATCTCAGATTTAGGCAAATGAGTACCCGTTAGAAAGCTAAGAAATAGGGTTATAACTTTCCTGAAGAGGGCAGAGATAGATTCGGAAAGGAAGTCACTGAAAATTGGCTTTGATTTCAGAGATGTGAATGTAGGCTGAAAATCTATCTTTTGAATTTCAAAACTTTTCATAGTTTGGTTCCTATCTTTGGGATTAGGTTTTTGATTATAAATACGTCTTTGGGCAGCAGCTAAAATAGAACCATTCAGCAGCCTCTCGATCTCAAAAACACCTTCATTCTCCATTTTCTTTTTTTTAGATTTCTTCTTCAATTTTCTGTAAGCCATGAATATGAGTGGCTAAGTTCTTAATTCAGTTCAAGGGATTCAAGTTCTTTTGCATGATTTGTGAGACCAGGTTCTTAATTTAATTTATATCTTTTTGAATATCTATTTTTTTCTAATTTCATTGTCTTTGATCTATTGAATGATTTGCTAAAAAGACCTATTAGTTAATTGTTTGATGTGGTTAATTGCTAGTTCATCTTCATAATTCGTAATTGTTGTGTAAGATTGAACATGAGTAGCAATTAGGTTTTATTTATTATGATCCTAGTTTTCGATAATAACCTAGGAAACAATAGGGTGAATTAAATGATTTATGCTTCATAAATTTTTGTTCAGCTTAACTACTTCATATTCTTAAAGCAATTATTAATTTGATGAGGATTGCTTAATTCCAATTCAATTAATAATTAAAGTCAACAAGAGTGCTGGGCTCGAATTGATGAGTATAGGGAAGTTAGGGGTTTACCTCACTGTTTGGTAAATCTACGTTAAGTATTCAATAAGAGATAATTGTATTTCTTTTGTCTATGATCAAATCAATGCATTGGAATGCGAATTACCTTGGACTAAAGTTTGTTTAATTCGAGAGTTTCTTATTTAATTTTAGATCTTAATTTTGGATTTTTTATTTCTTCATTGGATTGCGAATTAACCCCCCCAACCTTTGTTTCTTTTTCCATTACGCAAGTGCACGAAATTTAATAATTCAGTCTCTAGAGTTCGATCTGAACTTACCACTTATTACAGAAAATATTTCATTACTGGTAATTTCAGTTAATTTAATTTCTGATGGAATCGACAACCATCAAGAATTTTGGCGTCATTGCCGAGGATTGAAATTTATTGGATTTCATGTTTTAGTGTTAGGATATTCTGTTATTAATTTTGTTTGTGAGTTGTTGCTATTTTCAATTTTTTGAAAAAAAAAAATTACTGTGTTACTATTTATTAAGAATTTTGGTTGAATTAGGAGGGTGGCCCATACCTATTTTGAAGGAAATGACGTTCTAATCAAGACCAATCAATCCATAGGATTCCTTGGCCCCACCCTCTTGAGGCCAAATTCGATTGTTTTCTAAGGTTTTGAGGCATTTTTCTGTTTTTACTTTGATTTCTTTTTGTTTATGACAAGAACTTCTCAATCTAGTGAGTTGATCTTTGATCCAGAAGTAGAAAAAATAGCTAAACAGTTAATAAAATTGGCTAAGCAAGCTAGGCAGATTCTGAGTACATCTAAAGGAGTCCAATCTCCAAAGGAGTTAAGTTCAAATTCGGATTTGGATTCAAATTTCGAAAATGAAACCATGGCTACTAGAACTTTGAAAGAGTTAGCTGCTCCTGATATAAACCAACAGCCTTTGTGTATTCAATACCCTACTTTAAATGTTGCTTTTAAGTTGAAATCTGGATTAATCCATTTATTGCCTAAGTTTCATGGTCTTGCAGGTGAGGATCCACATAAGCATTTAAAAGAATTTCATGTTGTGTGTTCCAGCATGAAACCTCAAGGAGTTTCAGAGGATTAAATCAAGCTTTGAGCTTTCCCTTTCTCACTGGAAGGCACAGCTAAGGATTGGTTGTATTACCTTCCTTTCGGATCTATCAACTCATGGAATGGGATGAAGCAGATATTTTTGGAGAAGTGTTTTCCTGCTTCCCATGCTGCCAATATAAGAAAAGAAATTTGTGGCATCCGGCAATACAATGGAGAGAGCTTGTATGAGTATTGGGAGCGATTTAAGAAACTGTGTCCAAGCTGTCCCCATCATCAAATAAGTGAGCAGCTGTTGATTCAGTATTTTTATGAGGGATTTCTACCAATGGACCGCAGTATGATAGATGCTGCTAGTGGAGGAGCTTTGGTTGACAAGATACCAGATGAAGTAAAGAGGCTGATTGCTAACATGGTAGCAAACTCTCAACAGCTTGGAATGAGAATGGATCACGTACCTAAGAAGATTAATGAGGTAAGTACATCTAACCTTGAGAAACAGATTTCTGATTTAACTACTTTGGTGAGGCAATTGGTTATAGGGAACATGCAGACTGTTAAGGTATGTGGAATTTGTTCGGGTTCGAGTCATGCTACTGACATGTGTCCTGTATTATAAGAGGATGAATCAATGCAACATGCTAATGCAGTAGGAAATTATGGACAGCATGTAGTAGGAGATTATGGACAGCCACAACATAGGTATGATCCCTTTTCTAATACTTATAATCTAGGATGGCGAGATCATCCCAATCTGAGTTATGAGAATCAACCGGTGCAAAACTAATACCATCAGCAGAGACCACAAGTGAATCAACCACCTTCACCTCCCTCAAATCAAGGTATGTCACTTGATGAAATTGTTAAGGCTTTGGCTAACAATACACAACAGTTTCAATAGGAGACTAGAAATAGCATTCAAAACATAGAGAGGCAGATTGGTCAGTTAGCTTCATCTGTGAGCAAGCTTGAAGCTCAAGGTTCTAGAAAGCTTCCATCACAAATAGTATGAATCCTAGAGAAAATGCGAGTGCGATACTGTTGCAGAGTGGGAAAGAAGTTGATAATCAGACTCCACATCAGCCAATAAAAAAGAAGAAGCAACGAGCAAAAGAGTTTGAAGTTCCTGAAGTTGAGGTACATACTAAACCTAAACTGAATAAGGTTAATAATTCTGTTCTTCCTCCATTCCACTGCAGGTTAGCTAAGACGAAGAAAGAAGAACAAGAGAAAGAAATTTTGGAGACCTTCAGGAAGGTAGAGGTCAATATACCTTTACTTGATGCGATCAAACAAGTTCCCAGGTATGCCAAATTCCTTAAAGAAATATGTACTACAAAGTGCAAGTTGAGTACTAATGAGAATATCAGTGTACAAGAAAATGTGTCGGCATTAATTCAGGGAAAATTACCCCTTAAGTGTAAAGATCCAGTTTCGTTTTCTATTCCCTGCAAAATAGGTGATTCTAGATTTAAAAGTGTAATGGCAGATTTAGGAGCATCTATTAATGTTATGTCAAATTCAATTTTTCAAACTTTAAACTTGGGTCCTTTGAAAGAAACCAGTGTCATTATTCAGTTAGCTAATCATTCTAATGCTTACCCATTAGGAGTAGTTAAGGATGTTTTGGTGCATGTTGGAGAATTGATTTTTCCTCAGATTTTACATTCTGGATATGGATGATAGTGCTCTTTCATCAAAGTCAGCTTTGATTTTGTTTGGAAGACCTTTCCTAAAAACTGCTAAGACAAAAATTGATGTGAATGAGGGTACCTTAACTATAGAGTTCGATGGAGAGACTGTCAAATTTAATATCTTTGATGCTAATCATTCTGTCTTTGCTATTGATGTTATTGATACATTTGTGCAGGATGTGTGTGAGTTAAGCATGGAGCATGAGTTAGAATATAAGGCTGTTAGACAGTGTAACTTGAATTTGGATACTGCTAGTGTGGAAAGAAAATCACAATTGCATGAATTAGAGGAAATTCACCTTAAGGCTTATGAGAATTCTAGGATCTATAAAGAAAAGACAAAGGTATTCCATGAAAAAACAAGGAAGCAGTTTGTGATTGGGCAAAAAGTTTTATTGTATAATTCCATATTGAAGCTAATGCCTGGTAAGTTGCATTCTCGTTGGATTGGACCCTTTGTTGTTACTAATGTGTTTTCTTATGGTGCAGTTGAAATTCAAAGTTTAGGAACTAACAAAGTGCTCAAGGTCAACAGTCATGAACTCAAGCCATTTTATGAGGGGTTTCAGGAGCATTCAGTGGATTAAGGAGCTTTGCCATGTCGAGCTAACGACGATAAACAAAAGCGCTTCTTGGGAGGCAACCCATTGGTGGTTTGTTAGCCACAATCAGATTTGTTTTCTTTTCCTTATTTTATTTTATTTTCTAGCATTTTTTTTCTTTTTTTTTTTTTTTTTTTTTTTTTGGATTTGGGCTTTACATTGGGGATAATGTAAGTTTTAAGTGTGGGAGAGGAGAAATTTTGTTGCTGCAATCTTTTTTATTGATTAAAAAAAAATAATAATAATAATAAAATAAAATAAAAATAATAATAATAAAATGTTCTTATAAGCTTGATTCATGATTCTATATTAACTTTCGGAGAGAAGTGTTTTGTCCTTGAAATGACTTTTCTATTTTAGGATGAATTTTTGAGATTTTAGGCAAGGTGATAGAAACTTTAATGATGGATTTCTTTCTTCTCCATACCATAGAGCAATTTTTTTTTCCTACATAAATCATTTAGGCTTGATTTAAAGGTGAAATAATTAGTTATGTGTACTTTAAACTAATGTCATGCATATTTCAGAACTTTGTTTAATCTATCAGGGCACTTTATAATATGTAGATGCATAAATTGAGGGAAATAAAATGTTGAACTTAAAAATTGTTCTGCTATTTTAGTTAAGAAAAGTAACCAGGGGTCTTCATGAACCCATGTCGATTCTCAGGCCAAAAGCTAGCTAGGATATGAGCAAGGTGCTTTTCTGAACCTGACGGTTGAAAAAAAAAAAAAGTTAGTAACTGTAACGAGAGAGAAGTACCAATTTCAAAAAAAGAAAAAAAAAACCCATTTTTATCTCCTCTAAGATTTGCAAAGAGCTATAATTGTTGTGCCTTGATAAATTAGCCTTGTGTTTTGTTATGTATTGATTTAAAATTTTATGGAACTTTAATTGTGTGAGCTTAATTGATTTCAAGCCTTTTGTTTTGTGTTGGAAAATTGTTGATATATTGGTATGGTGTTGATAGAATTTGTTGTGATGGTTATTACCTTACTTGCCTTTCTTTCAAACTTTTAATCTTTTGTTAGAGAATGTTGTGTTAGGGTGAAGTTAAGGAACTTCTAAGTTGAGTTGATTGAGAATTTAAGTCATGCTTGAGGACAAGCATGGACTAAGTGTGGGGGAATTTGATAAGTGTATAATTTATTAATTTTACTCCCATCACATTTTGTATTTTTAGTGTGTTTTTATGTTTAATTTAGTTGATTAAAGTATATTTATCATTTAGGCATATTTTTTAGATAGTTGTTGGAAAAATTGTGTAAAATAAAGAAATTTTCAGCATTTGATATTTGCTGTATTTTTTAGGTATTTCTAAAGTTGTGGGTCTTCAAATTAATTGCTAATTAATCCATTGAAAAGCTAAGATAAAGCACTTCAAATGATAAAGAGGGACTAAAGCCCAAATCAGTCTCCAAGGTTGACAAAATGAGTTATGGATCTATTGCAAAAGCCCAGACTTAATGTGTCACGACCAGTTTTAGTATTTTTTTTTTGTATCCAGAGTTCCAGATGTCCAAATGAAGCAAGCCCAAGCCCAATTGAATCTTAAGAGCTACCTCTACAATTTCTATGAAGGGCTAGATGTGAGATGAAGCCATTTTAATTATGAAAAATGGTAATGAAGTCATCACTATGGGCTGGACCGTTTGTCTGAACCAGTCCCAGTTTTTCGGCTTAGGCTGTAGACCTTGGATTTAGGCAAATGAGTACCCTTTGGAAAGCTAAGAAATAGGGCTACAACTTTCTTGAAGAAGGCAGAGATAGATTCAGAAAGGAAGTCGCTGAAAATCGGCCTTGATTTCAGAGATGTGAATGTAGGCTGAAAATCTATCTTTTGAATTTCAAAACTTTTCCTAGTTTGGTTCCTATCTTTAGGATTAGATTTTTGATTATAAATGCGTCTTTGGGCAACAGCTAAAATAGAACCATTCAACAACCTCTCGATCTCAAAAATACCTTCATTCTCCATTCTCTCTTTTTTAGATTTCTTCTTCAATTTTATGCAAGCCATGAACATGAGTGGCTAAGTTTTTAATTCAGTTTAAGGGATTCAAGTTTTTTTGCATAATTTGTGAGACCAGGTTCTTAATTTAATTTATATCTTTTTGAATATCTATTATTTTCTAATTTCATTGTCTTTGATCTATTGAATGATTTGCTAAAAAGGCCTATTTGTTAATTGTTTGATGTGGTTAATTGCTAGTTCATCTTCATAATCCATAATTATTGTGTAAGATTGAATATGAGTAGCAATTAGGTTTTATTGTTTATGATCCCATTTTTCGATAATAACCTAAGAAAATAATAGGGTGAATTAAATGATTTATGCTTCATAAATTATTGTTCAGCTTAACTACTTCCTATTCTTAAAGCAGTTATTAATTTGATGAGGATTGCTTAATACCAATTCGATTAATAATTAGAGTTAACAAGAGTGCTGGACTCGAATTGATGAGTATAGGGAAGTTAGGGGTTTACCTCGCTGTTTGGTAAATCTATGTTAAGTATTCAATAAGAGATAATTATATTTCTTTTGTCTATGATCAAATCATTGCATTGGAATGCGAATTACCTTAGACTGAGGTTTGTTTAATTTGAGAGTTTCTTTTTTAATTTTAAATCTTAATTTTAGATTTTTGATTTCTTCTTGGGATTGTGAATTAATCCTCCCCAACCTTTGTTTCTTTTTCCATTACACAAGTGCACAAAATTTAATAATTCAGTCTCTAGGTTTTGACCTAGACTTACTAGTTATAGCAGAAAATATTTCATTACTGATAATTTCAGTTAATTTAATTTCTAGTGGAATCGACAACCATCAATTTCAAACAGGTGAATAGTAAAATATGCCAAATGGTAATAGAAACAGGGGAAACTTTGCTAGTTTCTTCACAGAAAGATAATTGATATTAAAATATAACGAGAATAAAATTTTTAAAGGAATAAAGTAAGATAAAATAGGGTGCTTCAGCACCGAGTATGACATGTCTTGCTCAGCTACACTGTAGTCGGGTAAGGGGTGTCACACAGCTAGCAAGCCATAACAAGCATCGGGCACAAGGCCAAGTGTGTCAAGCATAGGAAAATGGCCATAGGCCATAATATTATAAAATGATATAAAAGATCACAAATCATGGAATGGCATAAAACCATATGCAGTACTGCTATCGGAACCCTAGTGGTATGCCAACCTATCCAAACCAATTATTCTAGGCATACAAGAGCATGTTTACAAAGTTAGTTGTTTATTTCCTTACACTTTATGTTTATTGGTTACTATTCACCTTACTATTCACGTACAAATATTGAATTTTTCATATATAATAGATATGTTAGTTCTAATTACACCAAAATCCTACATTTTGAATTTTACACTTGTTGGCATCAATTGCCATTCTCAATTCAAAGTTCATTAAAAGCTATTTCAAATTTTTAGATTTTATAGCCAATGTTTACTGTTTCGTTGGACCAATCTTCATTGGGATTTTGGCTAAACTTCCTTCATTAAAGTTGTTCCTTAATGTGTCTTCTTTAGTTCTCTTTTTGAATCACTCCATTTGAAGTTTTGTAGCTCAAGTTATGGTCTTTTTATCGTAACTAGCTGGATTAGTTCATTGTCCAGATTTTCTGGACAGGATTTGGTTATGAATTTCGCTAGTAATTTGAATTGGTTATAATCAGAATTTGAGTTTCTGTTCTTCATAAAAGTTGTTCTAAATTGTCTTAGCTTTCCATGGCCATAAAAATCAGGTCATTTAAACCTCTCTACACAAAGTTATTACCAATTGAATAAACACTATTCATTTGGTCAATTTTCCAGGTCCAGAATTGTGGTACTCGGATTTAGGCAATTTTTAGGTCAATTTAAGTTGGTTTTCTAGGTAGGGTCCCTTCATAAAAAATGTGGCATTATGTGTCTAATTTTACCTCAAATTATCTTTGCACCAATTGAAGCTACACAAATAAAGTTAGGGCTGCCCAAAACTAACTGACTCAAAGTCCAGAATTTCTAGCAAATGGGCAACCTAACCAATTCATTAACCTATGCCACAATTGGTCTCAATTTAAGGTCAATTAATCACTAATGTTCATTAATTGACCATTAGAATACTACTTCACCATCAATTCAATAAACCCTAATTTTTGCTCTAACCCTAATTCCCAAAGTTTGTAATTTTTACCATACATGAACAATCAAGCTCTCATTATTATATTCTCATCAAGGGCAACCAATATACTAATTTAATCCAAAGAAAATCATCAAAACCCCAAAAATTTCATGGCTACTGAAATTTTAAAAGTTGCCCTAACATGCATGTCTTTGCTCAATTTTCCTAATTCCTAGTTTACTTCATGCTACTAACATTGAATCTAAAGAAAGAGAAAGAGAAATGGGCACTAACCTTAGTAGGGCAGAATTTTCTCTTGTTAAATCTTCACTTTCTTGGCTTTTCTTGGTAGCCAAACACTTCCCCAAGGTGAAATATCAAGTTTTAATGAAAGAATTTATGGATTTTATGGTGAGAAATCAAGGGTTTGGCAAGGTGGATCGAAGGACAACAATGGAGGAGAGAAAGGGATGAGGTTCGGCCAGCTGAAAGGAGAAGGAAGAAAAGTGAATTTTTATTGATTTTATCCCCTTTTAATTTTCTTAATGTGTGCTTGTCAAATTTTAATTGGTGGGAAATTTTAATTGCATCATGCTTACTTAAAGCATGATGTCAAAATTAAGCATTTACTCTCATTTTTCTTTTTCTTTCTTTTCTACTCATTTTTAATTAAATTTTCATCAACATTTATTCATATTTTATGTCATAAATCTTACTTACTTGAATGGACAAGTTGGTCAAAAATAATCTCTGAAGGCAAAATGACCAAAATGCCCTTCGTTTAGTTTATTGAGCCAAAATCGTATGTACCGATTGATAAAATTTTCTTAGTATTTTCTTGGTATTCTTTTGTCATTTAAACCTCAATAACTCTTTACTGGAGTCCTAAAAATTATTTCACAGGGTTTCTCCAGGGTCTAAGGTTGCTAACTGTCTTAGGTTACCGATCGCCGGAGTACTGGCTCATTTAACCTTAGTGTATTTCATTTCTAAAATTTTTCCTTAATTTTTTTTACCATTATTTGAGTTATTTATGACTCCTCACTCTAGTCTAAATATAGTTCTATATATTTTGGCTGTCTGGACTGACATTAGTCCCCGGAACAGTAGAATGTACAGATTAGCTAAAGTGAGGGCGTTATAGCTCTTCCCCTCTAATTAAAATTTTGTCCTTGAAATTTACCTAATGCAAACAGTTGAGGAAACTATTGCCTCATTGTCTCTTCACTTTCCCAAGTTGCCTCCTCAGTGTTGTAGTGCCTTCAAAGCACTTTCACCAGTGGGATTTGCTTGTTCCTCAATTCCTTGGCTTCCTGAGCCCGGATCCTTATGGGTTCCTCTTCATATGTCAAATCTGGTTGGATTTCTATTTCTTCCATGGAGATGACATGAAAAGGGTCTGAGCGATATCTTCTCAACATGGATACATGAAACACATTGTGGATTTGTCTAGCTCTGGTGGTAAAGCTAGCCTATAGGCAACTAAACCCACACGTTCAATAACTTTATATGGGCCAATGAACCTAGGGCTTAACTTACCCTTTCTCCCAAACCTTGATACCTTCTTCTATGGTGAGACTTTAAGAAACACCTTGTCACCAACTTCATATTCTATGTCTTTTCTTCTAAAATCAGCATAAGACTTCTGTCCATCTGAAGCAACTTTCAAATTGGCTTTGATTAACTTCACTTTCTCCTCAGTCTATTTCACCAGGTCTGGTCCCACAATTTTATCTTTGCTCAGTTCAGTCCAACATAACGGCGTTCTACATCTCCTCCCATATAGTGCCTCATACAGAGCCATCTGAATGCTAGCTTGGTAGCTATTATTGTATGCAAATTTTGCCAATGGGAGGTATTTGTCCTAACTTCCCTCAAACTCAATAACACAACTTCTCAGCATATCCTCAAGCACTTATCACATATTTCATGTTATTATTGTCATTTCAATTTAATATTTGTAATAACTCAATGAATTTTGAGTTTTACCTGAATTACTCATTCCGACTGTCCATCCGTCTGAGGATGAAAAGCCATCCTAAAATGGAGTTGTGTGCCCAAGGCTTCTTACAACTTCTTCTAAAATCTGGATGTGAACCTTGGGTCTCGATTAGATATGATGGAAAGTGGGATTCCATGCAGTCTAATTATCTCATAGATATACAATTCTGCTAGCTTGTCCAGTGAGTAGTCGGTTCTAACTGGAAAAAAATGAGCTAATTTAGTCAACCTATCCATTATTACCCATACTGCATCATGTTTCTTTTGGGTGAGTGGTAGACCACTGACGAAATCCATGGTGACTCGGTCCCATTTCTATTCAGGTATGCTGATGGGCTGTAACAAACCTGATGGAACTTGATGTTCTGCCTTGACTTGCTGACATGTCAAGCATCTAGTCATGTAGTCAGCTATGTCCTTCTTCATACCAGGCCACCAGTAGTGGGGCTTCAGATCATGGTACATTTCAGTACTTTCTAGATGCATAGCATAAACACTGGTGTGTGCCTCTTTTAGAATGTTTATCTTTAATTCCCCATCATCTGGTATACACACTATTCCTTTGTAGTACAAACACCCATCTACTTTCACCTCATAATCAGTTTTTTTTCCCTTTGGGATTTTGACCATTATAGCTATTAGCTTCTTATCTACCTTCTGCCCATCTTGAATCTGCTGCAGCAAGTTTGGTCTTACTTGCAACTCAGCCAAAATAACTCCATCATGAGCTAAGGACAAACGGGAATTCAAGGATCTCAATGCTGCAATGGACTTTCTGCTCAAGGCATCAGCAACTACATTTGCCTTCCTAGGATGGTAATCTATCACACAGTCATAGTCCTTCAGGAACTCAATCCACCACCTCTATCTAAGGTTAAGCTCCTTTTGAATTGGCAAATATTTTAGACTTTTGTGGTCTGTGTAGATGTAACACTTTTCACCATACAAATAATGCCTCCATATCTTCAGTGCAAATATAATCGTTGCTAGCTCTAGATCATAAGTAGGGTAGTTCTTTTCATATGGCCTTAGCTGCCTGGAAGCATAGGCGACCACTTTCCCTTCTTGCATCAAAACACTCCCAAGCCCATTATGTGAGGCATCACTGTAGACGACGAAGTCCTTTTCCGATACTGGTTGTGTCAACACTGGTGCCTCTGTCAACATAGCCTTTAACCTCTCAAAACTGGCTTGACACTTGTCATTCTAGTCAAATCTGACATTTTTATGTAGCAACTTGGTCAGTGGAGCAGCTATCAAGGAAAACCCCTTTACAAATCTTCTGTAGTAACCAGCTAGCCTCAAAAAGCTTCGAACCTCAGTTGCATTTCTAGGAGGCTTCCATTCCATTACTGCTTTAATTTTCTTGGGATCTACTCTAATCCCATCAGCTGATACTATGTGTCCTAGAAAGGAGATCTCACTCAACCAGAAGTCACACTTGGACAACTTAGCATACAGCTTCTTCTCTCTTAGAGTTTGCAGAACAATCCTCAAATGCTCATCAAGTCAATGAAGACCACTACAAACTGATCTAAGTATGGATGGAAGATACGGTTCATAAGGTCTATTAAAGCTGCTGGTGCATTTGTCAACCCAAACGGTATTACCAGGAATTCATAGTGCCCATACTAGGTTCTGAATGCAGTCTTAGGCACATCTGCATCCTTTACCCTCACCTGATAATACCCTGATCTGAGATCAATCTTGGAAAATATGTCTGCTCCCTTCAATTGATCAAATAGATCATCAATGCTTAGCAATGGGTACTTGTTCTTCATAGTTACTTTATTTAATTGTCGGTAGTCAATGCATAACCTCAAAGTCCCATCCTTCTTTTTCACAAATAACACCGGAGCTCTCCATGGCGACACACTAGGGCGTATGAACCCCTTATCTAGTAACTCCTGCAATTGGATTTTCAACTCTTTCAATTCAGTGGGCGCTATCCTATAAGGAGCAATCGAGATTGGTGCTATACCCAGCATTACCTCAATAGTGAATTCTACTTCCCTTTCTGGTGGCAAACCAGGAAATTCTTCAGGAAACACATCAGGGAAGTCACTCATAGTGGGAATGTTATGAAGACTAGATCTAGCCTTTCTAGTATCAACCACATGCGCCAGGTAGGCTTTATAACCCTTCTTGATCAGTCTCTTTATAATAGCAGCTGAGATGACATTAGACAGAAAATCTATCCTTTCCCCCACAACTATTATTTCATCATTCTCAGAAGTTTTCAATGTAATTCTCTTCAATCTACAATCCACTATTACCTGATGACGTGACAACCAGTCCATTCCCAAGATCATGTCAAATTCATGGAAAGGCAATTCAATCAGGTCTGCTAAGAACTCATACCCCTGAAATCTCAACGGGCAACCTTTGCACACTCTATTTACCACCACACTATGGCCTAGTGGGTTAGTGATTAAAATTTCTTGATCACTTTCCTCTACTTGAATTCCCCTTTCCATGGGTAACTCGATGTAGATTTATGAATGTGTGGATCCTGGATCCACCAATGCATGCATAAGTATATCATAGAGAGAGAACATACCCCTGATGACATCTAGAGCGTCCTGCTCCTCCTAAGCTCTCATGGCATATGCCTTTACTGGTGCCTTGGCCTCTGGCCTCTCAACTGATTCTGTTGTCTGCCTCTGTGATGTACCAGCTACCTCAGATTTACCTGGCCTTCTACCCCTTTGAACTGCAGAGGCAGGCCTATCTGCTGATGCTGGAGTAGCTGTAGCAGTCTCTTTAGATAATCTCTGATTTGATGTTCTGTAGACCCACACCGAAAGCAACCCCCAATCACTCTCCAACATTCCCCCTTGTGCCAGCTTTGGCAGTGTGGATAGGTCGAAGAGACTGTTGCGGCTGGTCCCCTGAACACCGTCCCTGGAAAGCTACCCATTGATGGTGTGGACTGGCCTCTTCTCAGTGTGAACTGAGATCTGGGCCTTTGGGATTGGCCCTGACCTTGTGGCTAACCAGTACTCTGAGCAGGAGGACCTCTGAACTTCTTACCAGGAGCAGAGGATGCACTGCTCTAACCCAGACCTCTCTTCTGCTGTCTCTCCCTTCTGCTCTGCTCATTAATTCTGACTCTTTCTACTTTTTGTGTAGCTTCAACCAATTTTACAAAATCTGAAATCCCTAAAGCTGTTATCATAATCTTAATATTATCATTCAACCTCAAACCTTCTGCACCTTTCAGCCTCTGTATGGACTATCTCCCTTCCACACCGACTCAGTATGACAAATTCTCTTTCGTACTCTACCACTGATAGCTGCCTCTACCTTAGACTGATAAATTCTCTTCTCCTCTCTTCTAGGTACACATTGCTGACATAATTCTTCCTGAATTCTGTGAGGAAGAATTTCCATGTTATCTGATCTGGCTACACCTATCTGGATACTGTGTCCCACCACTGATATGTATCATCCTGAAGTTGGGACACAGAACCCTCTAGGTTTTGTTCTGGGGTGCAGTGGAGTTGTCTCAATACATGTTCTATTCTATCTAACTAGTTCTCGAGCATTGGAGGGTCATCTTCTTTCATTCCCAAGAAATCCATAGCCCTATATTTTCTTATCTTCTCCAAATGGGACTTCTGTGGTGGTGGTGGAGGTTGTGGCTGTGGGAGAGCCCCCATTATTTGTTAGTAAAATTTAGTCATTTGCTGGAATAGAGCAAACTGAGACTGTGCAGGTGCCTCTGGTGCTGATGGAGCAGGTTCTCCCCTGCCTCCATGTAACACCCTCACTTTAGCAAGTTCGTACATTCTACTGTTCCGGTGACCGGTGTCAGTCCGGACAGTTAGAATGTCTGGAACTATATTTATACTAGAGTGAGGAGTCATAAATAATTCAAATAAGTGTAAGAAAAATTAAGAAAGAATTTTAGAAATAAAATACAACAAAGTTGAATGAGTCGATGCCCCGGTGATGGGTGACCTTAACAGGAAGTAGCGGTGAAGATAGCAAATAACCCTAAACCCGAGGGGAATCCAGTGAAATAATTTCTGGGATGCCAGAGAAGAGTTATGGAGCCCTAGGTAGTATTAGAATGCCAAGAAAAGGTTAGGAGAATTTTAACAATCGGTACAAATGATTTTAGCTCCTTAAGCCAAACAAAGGGCATTTTGGTCATTTCGCCTTCAAAGACGATTTTTGACCAACTTGTCCATTTAAGTAAGTGAATTATATGACATAAAATATGAATAAATATTGCTAAAAATTAAATTAAAAATGAGTAGGAAAGAAAAGAAAAGAAAATGAATAAAAATTGGAATTATGACATAAGATTATCTCATTTAACATGCTTCCACCAATCACAATGCAATAAGCTTTCTTAAAACAATTAAAAGAGATAAAAATCAAAGAAAATAATCAGCTTTTCCTTCTTCTTCTTCAGGTTGCCGAGAAACTTCCATGAGCCTTCCACCATTGATGAATTTTTTAGCTTTATTTCCTTCCTTATCTCACCCCAAACCTACTAGTTGTCTTCACAAAAATTAATCCTAGCACCTTGAACAACCCCTAGGCAGCAAAAAGGAAGGGAAACCAAGAAGTTTATCAAGCTTGGGGTTAGCTTTCAAAGAGGTTAGTACTATTTCTCTTTACTTTCTCTTTAGATTTCACCTTGGAATTGAGTTGGAAATTTAAGGAATTGAAAGAAAATAATCAAGTATGGACCAACTTCAATTTTTGGTAGCCTTGATGATTAAAGTGTTTGATGAGTTTTGAATGAGTTAAAATTGTTTATGGGTGGCTTTGAATGTGAATATGAGACTTGTAACATCATTAAGTATGTTGAATTGATGTATGTGCATGAATGGATATTTGATAATTAGGGTTTGAGGTATGAAGTTAGGGTTTTGCTCATGTGTTGGTGAATGAAAGTCCTAATGGTCAATTAGTGACCATTTGGCTGTGTTTGATGAGGAATTGAAGTGAATTATGGCTTTGAATTTGAGGCTGGGTATGCTGCCTCATAGGACCTGTAGGGCTGGATATGAGTCCAAAAAGTTTGGGCAGCTGTAACTTGAGTGTTGTAGGTTTAATTGGTGCAAGGCCAATTGTACATGAAATTAGACACATAATGGCACAACTTGATGAAGAAACCTTACCCAGAAAACAAACTTAGAATACCCTAAAAATTGGCCAAATCCAGGTAACCAACCTACTGGTCCTGGAAATTGACCAAATGAACAGTGAACAGTGTTTGTTCATTTGGCCATAACTCAGTGTAGAAATATCCAAATGACCTAAATTTTATATCAATAGAAAAATTAGACAATTTAGAACAACCTTCATGCAGAACACAAACTCAAATTCTGAACCTAACCAATTCAAATTGCTAGTCCAAGTTAGGACACCAAATCTGGCAGAATCAAATTTGCCCAGAAAATCTGGGTAACGACCAATCTGGCCAGTTACGTTAAATTGGCCATAACTTAAGCTATAAAATTCCAAATGGAGTGATTCAAAAAGGAAATTAAAGAAGACACATAAAGGAACAACTTTGATGAAGAGAATTTTATCAAATTTCCATTGTAACAATGACCAATGGAATAGTAAACTTAAGGTATGAAATCTGAAAATTTTGAATAACATAAAGTAAGCTTTGAAATGGTATTGAAAATCAATGCCAATAAAAATAAAATGCAAAATGTGGTATCTTGGTGAACTTAGGCTTAACAATTTATTATGAATTAAAAAGTCAACTTTTGTGTAGGAATGGCCAAGTGAATAGTAACAACCAAAATTAATAGAGTGAAAGGTACCCCACCTAAATGATTTAATGAATGTTTAAATTATGTAAATGTGTAGATGAGGATTATATTCTCATCACAAGTAGAACTTAGGGGATATTATTAATTTAATTTGAAATGTGATTTATAAGTGACTATAAATGAAATATTAAAGGTATAAAGGATGTGCAAATAATATTTGAGACTTAGGTTTCTTTTATGAATACAAATAAAAATACTTGAATCTAGGTACATATAAATGAAAATGCTTGAACCTAGGCACCTATAAATTGGTGTAATAAATTAGCTAAATGATAAGTAGATAGTGAGGTTGATATCCATGAAATGTTCATGGATTACTTGATAATTTATATATAAATAGTATAATGAATAAATGAATTATGTTAATGTATAAATGAGACATTAGTTCTCATTATTGTAGAAAAGAAAAGTATTTTGAGTACAATGGTATGTGAAAACCATTGTTGTGAAATGTGATCAACACAAATGATATAATGAATAAATATATGAATTATGATGAAGGTAAAATTTATGTAGAAATATATTTTAAAAATTTATACTTTTGTTAGGAATAGAATTGAAATATTATAAATTATAATTGAAATTTGTCATGAAATAATGAAGTCATAAAAAATAATATATTAACATTTAATGGTACTATGTGCCCATGTATTGCCTAGACACGTGTGTCAGATTGGATAGATTGGCATGCCAATAGGGTATTATTTTAGCAGTACTGCGTAAGGCTTTATGCCTGTATTCATGGCTTTATGCTCGCACTCATGGCTTTATGTCTGCACTCATGGCTTATATGTTATCATGGTTTTTTAGCCAATCTGACTGCATACGTTGTTGACGTTCTGCGTTCCATGGTATGACGGCCTGAGGCACCGCGTTGTCGAGTGCCAACAACCCGTTATCCAGTTTAG
The DNA here is from genome assembly GCF_030052815.1 of Hevea brasiliensis. Taxonomy (NCBI): domain Eukaryota; kingdom Viridiplantae; phylum Streptophyta; class Magnoliopsida; order Malpighiales; family Euphorbiaceae; genus Hevea; species Hevea brasiliensis. Next base: position 177,258 of record NC_079494.1, on the reverse strand, counting down.
TCAGTCTGTCATAGGTTACCTGGGCAGTATAAATTATTGAAATTATTTAAAAATATTAGTAATTAAAAACATTAGAAAGTATTGAATGAAATGAGGAAAAAGATTAGCAATGGAAACATAACTGAATCAAGTAGTACAAATGAAATTTTCAAAATTGTAGGAACCAAAAATACAACACTCCTAGAATTAATCTGTATATTGAATATTATTACTGTATAAACTCAGCACTTTCAAAGAGAGACAAAATAGAATATAAGATAGTTGATAATAAAAATATCATACCAAATTTAATTGATACCCGAGGATCTAAATTATACTTTAAAATTATACTTAAGTCTTTCTTATTTGTATATATTATTTTCTTGTTATATTATTGCGCGATGGATTTGTTTCCTTCGCGCAGGTAATGAAGATAAAGCCCAGCGGATATTAGAATGAGATTTTGGAGTCCGAATCTGCAGAAGTGTCAGAAGTGTTCAAGTTATCACCTCCTCAGCAATGCATGTAGATAGGGCTCACAAAAGTTATTTTATGTATTCATAATTAGTTATTAATTGTAATGTAAATTATGGTATTATAATTAATTTGTACATCATGTAAATTGTGATTTTATGAAATTAGCTTGTAAATCATGTAAATTATGAAGTTTGAGAATTTTGATACATAAATTGAGTATGAATGGATATGTATGCAAATGAGTTGCAAGAATTGAATGTGTGATGAGATGATTATGAAAATAACTGATGAGATTTTATTGTGAAAATATTGTTAAAATTTCAAGCAGGTGAATAGTGAAATACACCAAATGATAATAGAAACAGGGGAAACTCCACTGGTTTGTCCATAGAAAAATAATTGATATTAAAAAATAATGAGAACAAAATTTTTAAAGGAGTAAAGTAAGATAAAATAGGGTGCTCCGGCACTGAATGTAGCACACCTTGCTCTGCTACACTGTAGATGGGTGAGGGGTGTTACACTCCAGCTTTAGCCATGGGCAGAGCACGACTATCCACCTCTTCCTCAACCACTCTCTGCGAAGCAGGATCCATATCTTAACCAAACAATCAAAGACAAACAGATCTGTATTAGTGTCACCTCAACTCTTACAAATGAAATGCATGGTATGGCCTCTATCTAGACCCAGAAATGCCTAAATCGTGCTCTGATACCACTAAATGTGACACTCCTTATCCATCTACAGTGTAGTTGAGCAAGACATGCCTCACAGTGTGCCGGAGCACCATATCTTATTTTATTTCAATTTACAATTCTTAATTTGTTGATTGAAAAGCTTTTGAGTGAAATTAATAACATTTATGTCATTTATTGAAATTTTCATTAATTCGAATTTCCATAAATTTTACAAAAAATTCGACAGAGTGTCGGCTATAAATTAGAAAAACAGTTCTTCGGAACCTGTTAAAAACACTCCCAATATGTTCATCATATTCTCAACTCTAATAACCATCAATAAAATTTCCACAATTCTCAATGGTTCAACACAATTTCATACATCTCATTCATTTCATAATCAAACTCAATTTCATGGAGAAATACTCAAAATGTTATTTGTTAACAAAATTTACAACTAATTACACCAGTTTATAAGTACATGAGTTTATAATGTACATGGAAAAATGATAATCTAATTGCAAAATCCAAAATACAAAATATCTAATGAAGCCTAATGGCTCTATCAAAATGCACAGTAGTGGAGGTGACTCTAGACTCGATGCAGATCTAAATGCTCACCCAGTCTGAGGTATGCTCGGCTCTCGCTCTGTATCTCCAGTACTTACGCGTGCTAAAAAGTAACGCGCTAAGCAATACAGCTTAGTGGTGCCAATATAAAATAGAAATAATAAACTAAATTAATTGAATATGCAGAAATTGTATTATTATTTTATGCATTAAATTCTTATTAATTAGTTGTAATATTATTCATTTAGTACTTTTTATGTTCATTATTTTGTTATAATTTATTAAGACTTATTTTGGTTGCCCAAGTAACTATACCAGTGAATGGACTGGATAAACGGGTAAACTAGCACTGGATACCAAGTACCTTGGGCCATCACACCATCGGTCACAAATTGTCTGCCAGGTGTGCAACAGAACGGCTAACAAGCCATAACAAGCATCGAGCACCAGGTCAAGTGTGTCAAGCATAGCAAAATGGCCATAGGCCATAATATCATAAAATGACATAAAATATCACAAATCACGGAATGGTATAAAGCCATATGCAGTACTGCTATCAAAATCCTATTGGCATACCAACCTATCCAAATCAATCATTCTAGGCATACTAGGGCATGTTTACAAAGTTAGTTCTTTATTTCCTTACACTTTATATTTATTGGTTACTATTCACCTTACTATTCATGTACAAATATTGACTTTTTCATATATAATAGATATGTTAGTTCTAATTACACCAAAATCCCACATTTTGAATTTTACACTTGTTGACATCAATTGCCAATCTCAATTCAAAGTTCATTAAAAGTTATTTTAAATTTTCAAATTTCAAAGCTAATGTTTATTGTTCCATTGGACCAATCTTCAGTGGGATTTTGGCTAAACTTCCTTTATCAAAGTTATTTCTTAATGTGTCTTATTTAATTCCCTTTTTGAATTAGTCCATTTGGAGTTTTTTAGCTCAAGTTATGGTCTTTTTACCATAACTGGCTGGATTGGTTAATTGTCCAGATTTTCTGGGCAAGATTTGGTTCTGGCAGTTTTGGTATTCTGACTTTGGCTAGCAATTTGAATTGGTTATGGTTAGAATATGAGTTTCTATTCTTCATGAAAGTTGTTCTAGATTGTCTTAGCTTTCCATGGCCACAAAAATCAGGTCATTTGGACCTCTCTACACAAAGTTATGACCAATTGAATAAACACTATTCATTTAATCAATTTTCCAGGTCTAGAATTGTGGTACCCGGATTTAGGCAATTTTTAGGTCTTCTTAAGTTGGTTTTCTAGGTAAGGTCCCTTTATAAAAAAATGTGGAATTATGTGCTTAATTTTACCTTCAATTGGCCTTGCACCAATTGAAGCCACACAAGTCAAGTTAGGGCTGCCCAAATCTACTGGACTCAAAGTCCGGAATTTCCAGCAAATGGGCAGCCTAACCAATTCATTAACCTATGCCATAATTGGTCTCAATTTAAGGTCAATTCATCACTAATGGTCACTAATTGACCATTAGAATACCACAATTGGTCTCAATTTAATGGTCTCTGAAACAGTAGAATGTATGGATTATCTAAAATGAGCGTGTTACATGAATACCTCTTAAACAAGAAGGAAGCTAAACTAAGGCTAATATGTTGGATACTACTTCTCTAAAAATTTAACTTGAAAATCAAAGATAAGAAGGGAACTGAGAATGTAGTGGCTGATCATCTCTTCTAGATGAGACAAGAAGAAAAGGAGAGCATCACAGATGAACTACCCATAGATGACTCCTTTCTAGATGAGCACCTCCTATCCATATCTCAACCATTATGTTATGCTGACATAGAAAATTACTTTGTGTGTAAAGTGCTACTACCAAACATGTCCTGCCAACAAAAGAAAAAAAATCTTTTATGACATAAAGAACTATACTAGGGAAGAGCCTCTACTCTACAAGAGATGCCATAATGCTCTCATTAGAATATGCATACTAGAGGAGGAAGTTGAGAGTGTACATCAACGTTGCCATTCAACACCATATGGAGGATATTTCATCACCTCAAAAATAGCAGCAAAGATTATGCAATTAGGTTTTTATTGGCCAAACTTGTTTAAGAAGGAACTATATGCTTACATGCGATCAATGTCAAAGGATTGGGAACATCTCAAGAAGGAGTGAAATGCCTCTTCATGGAATACTTGAAGTTGAACTCTTTGATGTGCGGGAAATAGACTTCTTGGGTCCATTCCATCTTTATTTGAAAACAAATATATCTTAGTTGTTGTGGATTATGTATCTAAAAGTGTGGAAGCAATAGCTTCACCAACTAATGATGTGAAGGTGGTTATTAAGTTCCTTAAAAGTATATCTTTATAAGAAGTGGTACACTAAGAGCCATTATTAGTGATGGGGGAAGTCACTTTTGCAATAGCCAATTCAAAGCACTACTTAGAAAATATGGAGTGACTCACAAAGTGGTAACACTATACCATCCTTACACAAGTGGAGAAGAGGAAATTTTGAATAGATAATTAAAGAGGATACTTGAGAAGATAGCCAATCATTCAAGGAAAGATTAGTCCTTGAAGCTAGATGATGCACTATGGGCTTACTGTAAAACCTTCAAGACACCTATTAGAACCACTCCTTTCCACTTAGTGTATGGGAAATTATGCCACCTCCCTATTGAACTAGAGCATAAGGCTTATTGGGCAATAAAGACCCTAAAATTTGACTTGAAAGAAGCTGAAGAAAAGAGGCTTTTATAACTCAATGAATTAGAAGAGATTAGGCATAATGCCTATGAGAATACAAGGATATACAAGGAAAGGACAAAGAACTGGCATAATAAGCACATCATAAGAAGAGAGATAAAAAAAGAGATCTTGTCTTGCTATTCGACTCCAGATTAAAGTAATTCTCTAAAAGCTAAGGTCTAGATGATTCAAACCCTTCAAAGTCTTGCAAGTCTTCCCTCAAGGAGTAGTAAAAGTATGGAGTGAGGCATTAGGATCTTTTAAAGTGAATGGCCAAAGATTGAAGCCATACTTTTCTAGAGAGCAAATAAAAAAAGGAGTAACACACTCCTTCAATGATCCACCTGCCTCTCATTGAGTCAAGAGTATAGTCAAGCTAAAGACTATAAACAAGCGCTTTTTGGGATGCAACCTAAGATTTTAAAGCTTTAATTTCTTTTCTTTTAGCTTTGCAAATCTTTTCTTTTCTTTTATTGCATACCCCTAACCCAACTCTAAACTTGAATTATTTTAGGTGTAGAGAGGACAAAGAAGCAAGGATATAAAGGAAGGATGAAGTGGAACAGGGGAATAAAAACCACACAAGAAAAGTGAATCTTAGTCAAAGAAGTCTCTTTACTTGCTAATTCTATGTTAAATTGACATACTTAGAATTGAGTTAGAATAGGAATAGGAATTAGATAGGGTATCATTATGCATCCTAAGTGCTATTTCATAGAGTTTTTAATAGATAGGTAGTAAAACACAACCTATCACAAATAGGGGGACCACAAAAATCTAAAATTCTAAGTCTAGAATGTTGCACGAGGTACGCTGTGCATCCAAGCATGCCCAGTGTAACATAGAAAACTCAAAGAATAGGAAGGAAAAGCACAATATAATGTTATAGGAGGTACCCCATGCATGCATGCATGCCCCGTATAACCATAGGGTTCGAGAAAGGCGAATTTTAAAATTAAGGTCCAAAAAATTATACGGGGTAACCTGTGTAACCTTACACGAGCTGTGTAAATTATCAAGCAAAAACAAAAAAAAATAATAATAATAAAGGGGATAAAAAGTTACACAGGGTGACCCGTGTAATGTTACACAACCTCGTGTAAAATGTTGTATCCCTTTTTTTGCACCATTTCACGTGAAAATTTATATCCCAACCCCTAACTAACCCTAAACCCTTATTTAAACCCTTCCTAAACATCACATCTACACTTCTTTACCCTTATAAATTCTATCAAATCCCTTTCCCTCACAAAAACCCTCTCCCAAACCCTAGATTCAAGAATTAAAAACTCTTTCCATGGCTCCAACAAAATTAGCAGCTCATTGTCCCTCTTTCTCATGCATAAGAAATGACTCTCCATCTCCTCCATCATGCCCAAGAATGAGACAAACATATAGGGAGGAAGAACCCCAACCCCAACCCCAACCACAACCACCAAGAGCACCACCATGGCAAGACTTTGAAATGGCATGGCCCTTCAAAGATGCACACCATAAGGCTCTTGTCTTTCACCTTTCAGGGTGCAAGATAATACCCATCAAATATCTTGAGGACAGTATCCTAGAATAAATAGGGATAAGGGCGAGGGTAGACACCTACTTGGCAAACATAGGATGGGAGCGCTTCACCACATTAAGGTTCCCCACCTATTAAGACCTTACATTGGAGTTCCATGGGAGTTTCCAAGCCAACTTATGGGCTATGGATAGGGTTGATAGAGGAAGAATTGAATTTAGGCTTTTGGGAGTGGATTGAGCATTGAACATGATGAGTTCAATGCCATTTTTAGGTTTGACAGCACTAGCCTCTAAGAAATCCCACTCAATAGGGCGGTCTATAACAACATAACCTTTTGGAGGACCATTACACCAAATACACCAAAGTACCACCAGAGTCACTTTAAATCTTTAGGGCTTATGAACCAAGCATTATGCATCTTCACCACCTTGCTGCTCACACCATAATGGGGAGAGGAGATAGCCTAGGGTGGTCAACGCCAATGAGCTCTTTTTCCTATGATGCATGATGCATAGTGCATGGATAAAGATTTAGCACTTGGTACTTCCTATGCTAGCACTTGAGGAGCATCCCCCACCAGGCCATAGGACATATAGTGAATGGCGGACTCATCACCATTATAGCGATGCATTATGGCTTCTCACAAAGACATTTGGGGTCGTGGTCCCATCACTAGGATGACCAAGATAGATGTAACTATTTGCATCTCTATGGGCATCTATAAGAGGGTAGGAGACACATGCCTTCTTGCAGATGAACATAGAAATGTAGTACCTAGGGCACAGCTGTAGGAAAGAGGCAACTCATTAGGAGTATAGCAACAGCCAGAGAAGGAGCATGTAACACCCCTAAGTTCGGTAGTGCGTTCTACTGTTCCGGTGACCAGTGTTGTCCGGACAGCTAGGATGCCTAGAACTACACTTAGATATTGATGAGGAGACATAAAATAATGAAATACAAGAAAAGAAAATACAAGAAAAACAAAGGAAAAATAATAGCAATGAAATGTAACCAAGTTAAACGAGCAGAGAACCCTAGCAATGGGTGACCGCACTGGGAAGTCGCGGCGTGGACCATTGACTAGCCCTAGACCATGGGGAACCCTGGAAAATATTTTTAGGACTTAAATACACATCTATTGAAGCATAAATATCATTATAAATATCAAAGAAAAATTAATTAATTAGTACAAAGAAAAGTGAGAAATCGAAAAATGGACAAAACTCGGTGTTATCGAAAAATCGGGAATGCAACCCGAACAGGGGCATTGTGGTCATTTGACACCCAGAGTTGTCTTTTGAATTAAATTTGCATTAAAAATACATGATATTACATTTGGAAAATGTCATGAAAAATTAAATTGGTGGTACATTAATTAAATAGCAAAAGTAAGGGGTTAAATGTGGGAATTTGGGAATTTAAGATTAAATAAACATTAAACTTCACTTAGTGGTCCACTAACTCCCTTAAGTGGACCATTAACCTTCATTTGGGTGAAAAAACTTCATCTTCTTCCACCTTTAAGACAGCCAGCCGAAAATGGAAGAGTGAAAACCTCCATGGAGGCATTGTTTACAAGCTTCATGCAAGCTTGATCCAAGCCTCCTTCCTTGCACTTCCCTTCACTAAAAGTTGTCCATACACCTTGGGCAGTAGATAGGCAGCAAGAAGATCAAGTTTTGGTGAAGTTTTGAAGAGTTTCCAAAGTGGTAAGTATGTGTTTTTTATTATTGCTTCATTAAAGTTTGTGAGGATGTTATGGGTACTTGAATTGTGAAGAGATTTTTGGAGATTGATGTATTAAGGGAGATGTTTATTTTTGGCAGCCATGGAAACTCCTTAAGGGCAGTTTATTCTTGCTTATAAATGGTAGATTAAAGGGTTGATTAAGTTTTTATATGTGTAGGAATAAATTGGGTGATGTATACTAAGAATAATTGAATGTAAACTAGAATTTGGAAGCATTGACCTATAGTCAAAGTGAGGTACAAATCGGCAGCTGAATTGTGAACCAAAAAAATGTTATTTCATGGTTTGGTTTATAGAATTGTACGGTTGATTATGGTACTTGTTGTGACAGCTTGTACATGTATGTAAGAGTTTGAGTTTACACATGTAAATGAGCCATATTATGCAGTTAAATTGTGTGTAAAGTGGACTTGGTAAATTCTATACTATAAGGTGCATATTGAGTGTGGTTATAAGCTGCCAAAGTGACCAAAAATGTGTTGTGAAATGTGTTTAGGTTATGGTTCAAAACAGAAATGGCATGAATGTGCAACTTGGCAATGTTAAATGTGTCCTTTGATTGAGTGATGGACAATGTACAATAGGGCAGTGTGTAATTTGGCCTAGAACCTTAAGTGTGTACCTCCAATTGGTATGAAACCAATTGGAGGTGAAACTAGGCACAAAAAGTGCATGAAGGAAGCTTACCAAAATTCTGCTTGTAAGGTAACTTGAAAAATAACCAAATCCGAATTAGTGCATTTAAGGCCTGAAAATTGACCATTTGGGCAGCAGTTAATTTTTTGGCCATAACTCACTCAAAATAGGTCCAATTGACCTAAAATGTTTACCATGAAAAGTTAAGACATATATCTACAAGTCTTATGAAGACACCAAAGTCCAGAAATGACCATAAGCAAGTCAAATAGCTTGCACAAGTTCAGGTCCAAAAACTGGCCGAACCAAAAGTGACCTAAAATGACCTAAAGTGACCAGTTTTGATGCATTTTGACCAGCAATAGTAAAATGACCATAACTTGGTCTACATAACTCAGAATGACCTGAAATGTTGCCCCGCATGCAATAAGTCATAGATCTACAAGTTTGTGGTTTTGACCGAAACCCAAAAACCGAGGAAACTAGGTCATCCGGCTAGGTTAAATTAGTATGCCGGAATCCAACAAATTGCAATAAAATGCAACAAACATGGAAATGAATTGGGTAACATGTACCAACACTAAAAGGCTATCAAATGTGACATATTAGTAACATTAAGACCTAATTCACCTAGACTGTATCGAAGGTCAACATCTTAGGTTGACTAAAGAAATGATAGAATTCAATAATTAAGTATTAAGCTTTATTGTTAGAGACAGTTAAAATGAGTATTGAAACACTTCTAATTGTGTTTCTCAGTTAGCAAAGACTCAGGGAAGGGGAAGGAAACACTGAGTCAGAGCCAAGAGGCATATATCAGAGGTTTGTACACAATAGTTATTTCTTTTGAATTTTTCAATTGAAATAAATTATGATTAATTGTATGTTATTGTTTTAAATTGTGTTTGTGCACAATAATTTTGATTTCTTATTTTCTACTTAAAAATTTATTTGAACATTATAGTTTTAAATTGTGTCTGTGTACAATACTTTTTATATTCACTGCTTTTACTAGAAAATTTATTTGGAGAAATGAGTTATGAATAATTTTTTATTGTTTTGGCTTTGAGAATCTTATTTGGAAATTATTGTGTTGCCTACTTTGCAAATGGAAATTTTGAGATAAAATATGATTTGTGGTTTGTATGAAATATTTAAATATTGTGATTTGGAATTGTTTTGATTCACACTTTGCATGACACTGTTACTATGTTCCTCCTCCATTTATAGGGTGAGTCTGATTACATTCCTCCCTCTTTGACTTATTAGTCTGGGGTGAGTGTGATTATTTTCCTCCCTCCCTAGTTTACCAGTTAAGGTTGTAGATCGGATGAGTACTCATTAGCTAGGTAGCCACCTTTCTCATTGATTTCGATTAGTGGGGTTGTAGATTGCTTTGTCGTGGTGTACAACACGGCATGGATCGAAAATTTTGTGTCATGACTTTAGTTGTGTATGAATTGGCAACACTGTATTTATTAAATTATTTGACCCAAAATTTTTCTATAATGAGCTTTGATAATTTGTGAAATGTAATTGTGCAGCATTTAAATTATATTATTGATTTGCAAAACGGTATTATTCAGTTATTTGATCAAATTGTGTTATTGATTGGCAAAACTATAAAAATCAATTATATAATCAAATTCTGTTATTGATTGGCAAAATTGTGTTAATAATATATTTGATCAAATTTTTGTTAAAAGAACTTTGTAAATTGTGAAATGGAATTGTGAACTATTTGATTTGTGAATTGTCAATAAAAGATTTATGTATTGCATTTCAAATTGTTATTGTACACTGAGTAAATTTTACTCACGATAGCTTTCATTCTTGTCGCAGTAGATGATCGACAATGCAGACTAAGTCGCTAGTGCTTTAGTGAGAGATCATCGTATATTGAGTATACCATATTTTGCATTTGTATTGTAATGTATGTTCACCGTATGTATATAATGTTCTTAGTTTGAGCGATTGTAAATTAAAATTGTACATTGAAGTTGTAAAATAAATTGTAAATTATTTTGGTTTATAAATATTGTGATATATTTCTTTTATCGACCTTTGAAAATACTAAAAAATTTTGTGAATTTGAGTTGAGAAACACATTGTGTTAATTAAATGTTGGAGTTTGAGATTGAGAAATATATTTGAAGTGCTTTTCTACAGGTTTTTGAAGAACTGCTTTATTCAAAATGCAAATGGCACTCACAAAATTTTTAGAAATTCTAATAATTCAAATGTGTTGCTTTCACTTTCAATTTAAAAAAAAATTTAACACCTGTAAATAGTGCTCACCACTATAAGAAGAAGTAAGAAAAGTTTTAAAATCCCTTATAGTGTACTTAATGGGTTATCAGTAGACGAAGTTGGTAATTCATTAGGTATACTATGGGATCATGTTATGCCTTATGGAGGGGTAGGGTGTGACATGTTTTAGTGGTATCAGAGCAAAGTTTTCAAATTCTGTTTTCACCTATAATTTGAATATTCTTTCTTCATAGTACAATTGCTCAATTTCATTATTTGATACATACAATACATTACATTATAAATATGCACTAACGGGAGGATATCTCCTTGTGTTATTTGTTCAAGAGGTCTAAGATTCTTGAATTGACTATGGAAGAGGGTGATTATTCAGTCGATCAATCGATAGAGGCTGAGGTACAAGTTGAGGCCCCAGCTCCACAAAGTGTCGAAGGCCTGACTGTACCAGTTTTACCGGTATAAATTACTGCACAAATGGCCCATCAAATGGCCACTTTCTTTCAACAAATGGCTGATAATCTGTCAGCCTAAGCCTAAGTACAGACCCAACCCCCACAAGGCCAACATGAAATAGAGAAGAGGGAGAAACCTATGGGTCAGAGCTCAAGCAGTAATTTGAGGAAGAGAAAAGAATTTGAGGAGCCCTGAGCTCAGGGATATAACAGAGGTGGATCATCAAGGCAGAGACCACCAAGATCCAGTTGTCGAATAACTAGAAGTTCCAACCCTCCCTGCCAATGTGAAACTTGTGTTAGAAATCATGGTGGGGTATGCTACAAGGCCATAGGATCCTGTTATAACTGTGGAGGCATAGGACACTTTGCTAAAGACTGCACCAATGCCCTTAGAGTTGGACCACCTTCTACTCTCTGAGGGTTAGTTCGAGCCTGTCACTGAGAGGTTCAAACCACCCAAAGAAAGGTAGAGGCAGTAGAGGTAACCCAAAGAGCAGCCAAGGCACTGTGAAACAATCAAAGCAAGATAGTGCTCTGGTCAGAGTCTACGCAATGAGACAGAGAGAAGAGGCCGAGACATCTGATGTTGTGGCTGGTACCTTCTCAACTTTTAATCAAGATGTGTTTGTGTTATTTGATCTGGGTTTTACCCATTCTTATGTGAGTGCTAGCATCATTGATTGCATTGCTGTTCCATGCATAAAAATGGACTTTGAGGTGCTAGTAACAAGTTTGTTAGGACAAGAGGTCAGGGTTAATAAAATGTATAGGGATTGTCCTTTGGTGATCCAAGGACATACTTTTTTGTCTGATCTCATTGAAATGCCCTTCAGAGATTATGATATCATCTTGGGCATGGATTGGTTAGCCAGGCATCATGCCATGATTGACTGTAGACTGAAGATAGTCACTTTTGGTCTCCCTCAGTATAGTGATGTGGTAATACATGGGGAGAGGCAGCTATTGCCATCAAACGTCATTTTGGCTGCACTAGCCAGAAAAATGATCAGAAAGGGGTGTGAAGCATACTTGGCACATGTGGTAGACACCCAAGTAGGGAGTCCAGCATTGAGGGACATCCCTACAGTATGTGACTTTCCAAATGTGTTTCCTGATGAATTGCCAGGATTACCTCTGGAAAGAGAGGTGCAATTTGAAATTAATATTATGCCTGGTGTGGATCCAATCTCCATAACACCATATAAAATGGCACCAGCAGAGTTGAAGGAGTTGAAGGTACAGTTGCAAGAACTACTTGAAAAGGGCTTCATCTGCCCTAGTGTGTCACCATGGGGAGCGCCAGTATTATTTGTTAAGAAGAAGGATGGCACTCTTCGTTTATGTATTGTTTGACCTAGAGTCTGAATACTTTTATGTTAGTGTTATAATTATATGTTCTGTTGTTATTCCTTTATAGGGGAATAAATTTTGATGCATTAGTGATTAGTCCTTTAAGATAAGGATTGTGATAATAAGTGAAATTAGTTTTGAAAGAGTTTATCGGCAAAAAGTATTTTCTAACACACCATAAATTATAAAGCTAAATGGCAAGCCTACTTAATGTAAGGCAAGAGGACGTAAAAGTAAGTTCTGATAATAGAATTGCTCTAGATGAGGACAAGGATGTTACTGTTAGTAATTGTTAATGGATATTGTAATCAGAATAAGATTCAAATATCAGTAAATTTGAAAAGGATAAAATATCAGAAAATTTAATCTATTGGGATGTATCGTAGTAACTATGCAATGTTCTTGATGTTTGTACTATAAGCTGCAGATTGTAGTACTGACTTGAGATTATTGTGTAGAGCTACGTATTACTCAATAGTACACCAAGATGAGAATAATTGCCAACGGCATCTGTTTTGGTATAGTTATGCCAGGACATAATTTTATTGTTGGAAATAAGTTTGAAAATCCTACTTAGGGATTTAAAACTCAAAAGTTAGAAAATTGAAAGGTTATTATTTAGTACAAAAGGAAGTAAGTTATAGAATATTAATAGATAAAAAGAATTGTGGAAGTAAAAATTTGAACAGTTGGTTCAGATATAACAAAGAAATGTTATGAATGTGAGGAAGACTATTGACTAGAATGGTCAGAGGACCAATGACTAGATAAATCATTCTAACATGACCTCAAGGGTCATTCAAGAAGGAGCAAGAACCGAAATATTAGACAGCACAATAGTAAGAGAAGATTGGTGTTATACAAACAAATTAAATGTTGTATTAGATTGTTAAAAGTCTTATACAAATTCGAGGGAAAGAAGATTATACAATCATATAGAAAGGAGAAAATAAACGTATGACTATTGTAAGATGGCTATTGGGTAAAATTTCGTGGACGAAATTTATTTTAAGGGGGAGAGAATTGTAACACCCCTACGTTCGATAGTGCGTTCTACTGTTCAAGTGACCAGTGTTGTCCGGATAGCTAAGATGCCTAGAACTACACTTAGATATTAACGAGGAGACATAAAATAATGAAATACAAGAAAAACAAAGGAAAAATAATAGCAATGAAATGTAACCAAGTTAAACGAGCCGAGAACCTTAGCGATGGGTGACCGCACCGGAAAGTCGCGGCATGGACCAGATTAGCCTGGACCATGGGAACCACGGAAATATTTTGGGACTTAAATAGACATCTATTGAAGCATAAATATCATTAGAAATTTCAAAGAAAAATTAATTAATTAGTACAAAGAAAAGTGAGAAATCGAAAAATGGACAAAACTAAATTATTACCAAAAAAATCGGAGTGCAACTTTAAGCAGGGGCATTGTGGTCATTTGACAGCCCAAGTTGTCTATTGACTTAAATTTCCATTAAAAATACCTGATATTACATTTGGAAAATGTCATGAAAAATTAAATTGGTGGTACATTAATTAAATAGCAAAAGTAAGGGGTTAAATGTAGGAATTTGGGAATTTAAGATTAAATAAACATTAAACTTCACTTAGTGGTCCACTAACTCCCTTAAGTGGACCATTAACCTTCATTTGGGTGAAATAACTTCATCTTCTTCCACCTTTAAGACAGCCAGCCGAAAATGGAAGAGTGAAAACCTCCATGGACACATTGTGCACAAGCTTCATGCAAGCTTGATCCAAGCATCCTTCCTTGCACTTCCCTTCACAAAAAGTTGTCCATACACCTTGGGCAGTAGATAGACAGTAAGAAGATCAAGTTCTGCTGAAGTTTTGAAGAGTTTCCAAAGTGGTAAGTATGTGTTTTTTATTATTGCTTCATTAAAGTTTGTGAGGATGTTATGGGTACTTGAATTATGGAGAGATTTTTGGAGATTGATGTATTAAGGGAGATGTTTATTTTTGGCAGCCATGGAAACTCCTTAAGGGCAGTTTATTCTTGCTTGTAAATGGTAGATTAAAGGGTTGATTAAGTGTTTATATGTGCAGGAATAAATTGGGTGATGTATAATAAGTATATGTGAATGTATACTTGAATTTGGAAGCTTGGAAATTTATTCAAAGTGAGGTACAAATCGGCAGCTGAATTGTGAACCAAAAAAATGTTATTTCATGGTTTGGTTTATGGAATTTAGGATGATGAAGTGGAATGAGTGGGGAATAAAACCACACAAGAAAAGTGAATCTTAGTCAAAGAAGTCTCTTACTTGCTAATTCTATGTTAAATTGACATACTTAGAATTGAGTTAGAATAGGAATAGGAATTAGATAGGTATCATTATGCATCCTAAGTGCTATTTCATAGAGTTTTCACAGATAGGTAAAGCACAACCTATCACAAATAGGGGACCACAAAAATCTAAAATTCTAAGTCTAGAATGTTTGCACGAGGTACGCTGCAGGCATCCAAGCATGCCCAAGATGTAACATAGAAAACTCCAAAGAATAGGAAGGAAAAGCACAATATAATGTTATAGGAGGTACCCCATGCATGCATGCATGCCCTGTATAACCATAGGGTTCGGTAGCATGACTTTAAAATTAAGGTCCAAAAATTATACGGGGTAACTGTAACCTTACACATTGTAAATTATCAAGCAAAACAAAAAAATAATAATAATAAAGGGATAAAAGTTACGGGGTGACTCATGTAATGTTACACAACCTCGTGTAAAATGTTGTATCCCTTTTTTTGCACCATTTCACGTGAAAATTTATATCCCAACCCCTAACTAACCCTAAACCCTTATTTAAACCCTTCCTAAACATCACATCACACTTCTTTATTTATAAATTCTATCAAATCCCTTTCTCACAAAAACCCTCTCCCAAACCCTGATTCAAGAATTAAAAACTCTTTCCCATGGCTCCAACAAAATTAGCAGCTCATTGTCCCTCTTTCTCATGCATAAGAAATGACTCTCCATCTCCTCCATCATGCCCAAGAATGAGACAAACATATAGGAGGAAGAACCCCCAACCCCAACCCCAACCACAACCACCAAGAGCACCACCATGGCAAGACTTTGAAATGGCATGGCCCTTCAAAGATGCACACCATAAGCTCTTGTCTTTCACCTTCAGTGGTGCAAGATAATACCCATCAAATATCTTGAGTGACAGTATCCTAGAATAAATAGGGATAAGGCAGGTAGACACTCTACTGCAAACATAGGATGGGAGCGCTTCACCACATTAAGGTTCCCACCTATTAAGACCTTACAGCATTGGAGTTCCATGGGAGTTTCCAAGCCAACTTATGGGCTATGGATAGGGTTGATAGAGGAAGAATTGAATTTAGGCTTTGGGGAGTGGATTGAGCATTGAACATGATGAGTTCAATGCCATTTTAGGTTTGACAAAGACTAGCCTCTAAGAAATCCCACTCAATGTATGTCTATAACAACATAACCTTTTGGAGGACCATTACACCAAATACACCAAAGTACCACCAGAGTCACTTTAAATCTTTAGGGCTTATGAACCAAGCATTATGCATCTTCACCACCTTGCTGCTCACACCATAATGGGGAGAGGAGATAGCCTAGGGTGGTCAACGCCAATGAGCTCTTTTTCCTATGATGCATGATGCATAGTGCATGGATAAAGATTTAGCACTTGGTACTTCCTATGCTAGCACTTGAGGAGCATCCCCCACCAGGCCATAGGACATATAGTGAATGGCGGACTCATCACTGCCATAGCGATGCATTATGGCTTCCTGCCAGCACATTTGGGGCTGTGTCCCATCACTAGGATGACCAAGATAGATGTAACTATTTGCATCTCTATGGGCATCTATAAGAGGGTAGGAGACACATGCCTTCTTGCAGATGAACATAGAAATGTAGTACCTAGGGCACAGCTGTAGGAAAGAGGCAACTCATTAGGAGTATAGCAACAGCCAGAGAAGGAGCATGTAACACCCCTAAGTTCGGTAGTGCTCTCATTGTTCAAGACGGTGTTGTCCGGACAGCTAGGATGCCTAGAACTACACTTAGATATTGATGAGGAGACATAAAATAATGAAATACAAGAAAAGAAAATACAAGAAAAACAAAGGAAAAATAATAGCAATGAAATGTAACCAAGTTAAACGAGCCGAGAACCCAAGAATGGTGGCAATCGTGATCAAAGTCGTGGGACCATTGACTAGCCCTAGACCATGGGGAACCCTGGAAAATATTTTTAGGACTTAAATACACATCTATTGAAGCATAAATATCATTATAAATATCAAAGAAAAATTAATTAATTAGTACAAAGAAAAGTGAGAAATCGAAAAATGGACAAAACTCGGTGTTATCGAAAAATCGGGAATGCAACCCGAACAGGGGCATTGTGGTCATTTGACACCCAGAGTTGTCTTTTGAATTAAATTTGCATTAAAAATACATGATATTACATTTGGAAAATGTCATGAAAAATTAAATTGGTGGTACATTAATTAAATAGCAAAAGTAAGGGGTTAAATGTGGGAATTTGGGAATTTAAGATTAAATAAACATTAAACTTCACTTAGTGGTCCACTAACTCCCTTAAGTGGACCATTAACCTTCATTTGGGTGAAAAAACTTCATCTTCTTCCACCTTTAAGACAGCCAGCCGAAAATGGAAGAGTGAAAACCTCCATGGACGCATTGTTTACAAGCTTCATGCAAGCTTGATCCAAGCCTCCTTCCTTGCACTTCCCTTCACTAAAAGTTGTCCATACACCTTGGGCAGTAGATAGGCAGCAAGAAAATCAAGTTTTGGTGAAGTTTTGAAGAGTTTCCAAAGTGGTAAGTATGTGTTTTTTATTATTGCTTCATTAAAGTTTGTGAGGATGTTATGGGTACTTGAATTGTGAAGAGATTTTTGGAGATTGATGTATTAAGGGAGATGTTTATTTTTGGCAGCCATGGAAACTCCTTAAGGGCAGTTTATTCTTGCTTATAAATGGTAGATTAAAGGGTTGATTAAGTTTTTATATGTGTAGGAATAAATTGGGTGATGTATACTAAGTATATGTGAATGTATACTTGAATTTGGAAGCTTTGAACTTTAGTCAAAGTGAGGTACAAATCGGCAGCTGAATTGTGAACCAAAAAAATGTTATTTCATGGTTTGGTTTATAGAATTGTACGATTGATTATGGTACTTGTTGTGGCAGCTTGTACATGTATGTAAGAGTTTGAGTTTACACATGTAAATGAGCCATATTATGCAGTTAAATTGTGTGTAAAGTGGACTTGGTAAATTCTGTACTATAAGGTGCATATTGAGTGTGGTTATAAGCTGCCAAAGTGACCAAAAATGTGTTGTGAAATGTGTTTAGGTTATGGTACAAAACAGAAATGGCATGAATGTGCAACTTGGTAATGTTAAATGTATCCTTTGATTGAGTGATGGACAATGTACAATAGGGCAGTGTGTAATTTGGCCTAGAACTCATAGTGTACCTCCAATTGGTATGAAACCAATTGAGGTGAAACTAGGCACAAAAAGTGCATGAAGGAAGCTTACCAAAATTCTGCTTGTAAGGTAACTTGAAAAATAACCAAATCCGAATTAGTGCATTTAAGGCCTGAAAATTGACCATTTGGGCAGCAGTTAATTTTTTGGCCATAACTCACTCAAAATAGGTCCAATTGACCTAAAATGTTTACCATGAAAAGTTAAGACATATATCTACAAGTCTTATGAAGACACCAAAGTCCAGAAATGACCATAAGCAAGTCAAATAGCTTGCACAAGTTCAGTCCAAAACTGCCGAACCAAAAGTGACCTAAAATGACCTAAAGTGACCTTTGATGCATTTTGACCAAAGAATAGTAAAATGACCATAACTTGGTCTACATAACTCAGAATGACCTGAAATGTTGCCCCGCATGCAATAAGTCATAGATCTACAAGTTTGTGGTTTTGACCGAAACCCAAAAACCGAGGAAACTAGGTCATCCGGCTAGGTTAAATTAGTATGCCGGAATCCGACAAATTGCAATAAAATGCAACAAACATGGAAATGAATTGGGTAACATGTACCAACACTAAAAGGCTATCAAATGTGACATATTAGTAACATTAAGACCTAATTCACCTAGACTATATCGAAGGTCAACATCTTAGGTTGACTAAAGAAATGATAGAATTCAATAATTAAGTATTAAGCTTTATTGTTAGAGACGGTTAAAATGAGTATTGAAACACTTCTAATTGTGTTTCTCAGTTAGCAAAGACTCAGGGAAGGGGAAGGAAACACTGAGTCAGAGCCAAGAGGCATATATCAGAGGTTTGTACACAATAGTTATTTCTTTTGAATTTTTCAATTGAAATAAATTATGATTAATTGTATGTTATTGTTTTAAATTGTGTTTGTGCACAATAATTTTGATTTCTTATTTTCTACTTAAAAATTTATTTGAACATTATAGTTTTAAATTGTGTCTCATGGTACAATACTTTTATATTCATTGCTTACTAGAAAATTTATTTGGAGAAATAAGTTATGAATAATTTTTTATTGTTTTGGCTTTGAGAATCTTATTTGGAAATTATTGTGTTGCCTACTTTGCAAATGGAAATTTTGAGATAAAATATGATTTGTGGTTTGTATGAAATATTTAAATATTGTGATTTGGAATTGTTTTGATTCACACTGCATGACATCATATTATGTTCCTCCATTTATAGGGTGAGTCTGATTACATTCCTCCCTCTTTGACTTATTAGTCTGGGGTGAGTGTGATTATTTTCCTCCCTCCCTAGTTTACCAGTTAAGGTTGTAGATCGGATGAGTACTCATTAGCTAGGTAGCCACCTTTCTCATTGATTTCGATTAGTGGGGTTGTAGATTGCTTTGTCGTGGTGTACAACACGGCATGGATCGAAAATTTTGTGTCATGACTTTAGTTGTGTATGAATTGGCAACACTGTATTTATTAAATTATTTGACCCAAAATTTTTCTATAATGAGCTTTGATAATTTGTGAAATGTAATTGTGCAGCATTTAAATTATATTATTGATTTGCAAAACGGTATTATTCAGTTATTTGATCAAATTGTGTTATTGATTGGCAAAACTATATTATTCAGTTATTTAATCAAATTGTGTTATTGATTGGCAAAATTGTGTTACTCAGTTATTTGATCAAATTTGTGTTATATGAACTTTGTAAATTGTGAAATGGAATTGTGAACTATTTGATTTGTGAATTGTCAATAAAAGATTTATGTATCGCATTTCAAATTGTTATTGTACACCACTGAGTAAATTTTACTCAGTGATAGCTTTCATTGTTTATAGATAGATCCATGCATGGCAATGACTAGGTCGCTAGTGCTTTAGTGAGAGATCATCAGGTATATTGAGTATACCATATTTTGCATTTGTATTGTAATGTATGTTCACTGTATGTATATAATGTTCTTAGTTTTGAGCAGTTGTAAATTAAAATTGTACATTGAAGTTGTAAAATAAATTGTAAATTATTTTGGTTTATAAATATTGTGATATATTTCTTTTATCTCAGCCTTTGAAAATACTAAAAAATTTTGTGAATTTGAGTTGAGAAACACATTGTGTTAATTAAATGTTGGAGTTTGAGATTGAGAAATATATTTGAAGTGCTTTTTTACAGGTTTTTGAAGAACTGCTTTATTCAAAATGCAAATGGCACTCTGCCAAAATTTTTACAGAAATTCCTAATAATTCAAATGTGTTAGCTGTTTCACTTCAATTTAAAAAAAAAAAAATTTAACACCTGTAAATAGTGCTCACCACTATAAGAAGAAGTAAGAAAAGTTTTAAAATCCCTTATAGTGTACTTAATGGGTTATCAGTAGAAGAAGTTGGTAATTCATTAGGTATACTATGGGATCATGTTATGCCTTATGGAGGGGTAGGGTGTGACATGTTTTAGTGGTATCAAAGCAAAGTTTTCAAATTCTGTTTTCACCTATAATTTGAATATTCTTTCTTCATAGTACAATTGCTCAATTTCATTATTTGATACATACAATACATTACATTATAAATATGCACTAACGGGAGGATATCTCCTTGTGTTATTTGTTCAAGAGGTCTAAGATTCTTGAATTGACTATGGAAGAGGGTGATTATTCAGTCGATCAATCGATAGAGGCTGAGGTACAAGTTGAGGCCCCAGCTCCACAAAGTGTCGAAGGCCTGACTGTACCAGTTTTATCGGTATAAATTACTGCATAAATGGCCCATCAAATGGCCACTTTCTTTCAACAAATGGTGATAATCACACCTAAGCCTGTACACTCCAACCCCACAAGGCCAACATGAAATAGAGAAGAGGAGAAACCTATGTCGAGCTCAAGGTAATTTGAGGAAGAGAAAGAATTTGAGGAGCCACGAGCTCGTGGATAACAGAGGTGGATCATCAAGGCAGAGACCACCAAGATCCAGTTGTCGAATAACTAGAAGTTCCAACCCTCCCTGCCAATGTGAAACTTGTGTTAGAAATCATGGTGGGGTATGCTACAAGGCCATAGGATCCTGTTATAACTGTGGAGGCATAGGACACTTTGCTAAAGACTGCACCAGTGCCCTTAGAGTTGGACCACCTTCTACTACTGCTGAAGGGTTAGTTCAGAGCCCTGTCACCAGAGGTTCAAAACCACCCAGCAAAGGTAGAGGCAGGGGTAGAGGTAACCCAGCAGGCAGCCAAGGCACTGTGAAACAATCAAAGCAAGATAGTGCTCTGGTCAGAGTCTACGCAATGAGACAGAGAGAAGAGGCCGAGACATCTGATGTTGTGGCTGGTACATTCTCAACTATTAAACAAGATGAGAATGTGTTATTTAATCCCGGTTATAACAATTCTTAAGTGAGAGCTAGCATCATTGATTGCATTCTCGTTTCCATGCATAAAAATGGACTTTGAGGTGCTAGTAACAAGTTTGTTAGACAAGAGGTCGTGTTAATAGAATGTATAGGTATTGTAATTTGGTGATACAAGGACATACTTTTTTTGTCCGATCTAATTGAAATAGCCTTCAGAGATTATGATATCATCTTGTGCATGGATTGGTTAGCTGCATCATGCCATGATTGATCAGAGATCAAGATAGTCACTTTTGGTCTCCCCAGATAGTGATGTGGTAATAC
Source organism: Hevea brasiliensis (assembly GCF_030052815.1). NCBI lineage: Eukaryota > Viridiplantae > Streptophyta > Magnoliopsida > Malpighiales > Euphorbiaceae > Hevea > Hevea brasiliensis. The sequence goes on along the minus strand of NC_079494.1, from coordinate 155,632 downwards.
ATGGGAGGCGCTATTGCCATCAAACGTCATTTTGGCTGCACTAGCGTAAAAATGATCGAAAGGTGTGAAGCATACTTGGCACATGTGGTAGACACAAGTAGGAGTCCAGCATTGAGGGACATCCTACAGATGTGACTTTCAAATGTGTTTCTGATGAATTGCCGTGATTACCTCGAAAGAGAGGTGCAATTTGAAATTAATATTATGCGTGTGGATCCAATCTCCATAACACCATATAAAATGGCACCACAGAGTTGAAGGAGTTGAAGGTACAGTTTGCAAGAACTACTTGAAAGGGCTTCATCCGCCTAGTGTGTCACCATGGGGAGCGCCAAGATTATTTGTTAAGAAGAAGGATGGCACTCTTCGGTTATGTATTGTTTGACCTAGAGTCTGAATACTTTTATGTTAGTGTTATAATTATATGTTCTGTTGTTATTCCTTTATAGGGGAATAAATTTTGATGCATTAGTGATTAGTCCTTTAAGATAAGGATTGTGATAATAAGTGAAATTAGTTTTGAAAGAGTTTATCAGCAAAAAGTATTTTCTAACACACCATAAATTATAAAGCTAAATGGCAAGCCTACTTAATGTAAGGCAAGAGGACGTAAAAGTAAGTTACAGTAATAGAATTGCTCTAGATGAGGACAAGGATGTTACTGTTAGTAATTGTTAATGGATATTGTAATCAGAATAAGATTCAAATATCAGTAAATTCGAAAAGGATAAAATATCAGAAAATTTAATCTATTGGGATGTATCGTAGTAACTATGCAATGTTCTTGATGTTTGTACTATAAGCTGCAGATTGTAGTACTGACTTGAGATTATTGTGTAGAGCTATGTATTACTCAATAGTACACCAAGATGAGAATAATTGCCAACCATACTGCTTTAGTATAGTTATGCCAGGACATAATTTTATTGTTGGAAATAAGTTTGAAAATCCTACTTAGGGATTTAAAACTCAAAAGTTAGAAAATTGAAAGGTTATTATTTAGTACAAAAGGAAGTAAGTTATAGAATATTAATAGATAAAAAGAATTGTGGAAGTAAAAATTTGAACAGTTGATTCAGATATAACAAAGAAATGTTACGAATGTGAGGCAGACTATTGACTAGAATGGTCAGAGGACCAATTACTAGATAAATCATTCTAACATGACCTCAAGGTTCATTCAAGAAGGAACATGAACCGAAATATTAGACATCACAAAAGTAAGAGAAGATTGGTATTATACAAGCAAATTAAATGTTGTATTAGATTGTTAAAAGTCTTATACAAATTCGAGGGAAAGAAGATTATACAATCATATAGAAAGGAGAAAATAAACGTATGACTATTGTAAGATGGCTATTGGGTAAAATTTCGTGGACGAAATTTATTTTAAGGGGGAGAGAATTGTAACACCCCTACGTTCGATAGTGCGCTCATCGCTCAAGTGACCAAAGGTTGTCCTGATAGCTAAGATGCCTAGAACTACACTTAGATATTAACGAGGAGACATAAAATAATGAAATACAAGAAAAACAAAGGAAAAATAATAGCAATGAAATGTAACCAAGTTAAACGAGCCGAGAACCTTAGCGATGGGTGACCGCACCGGAAAGTCGCGGCATGGACCGTTGACTAGCCCTGGACCATGGGGAACCCTGGAAAATATTTTTGGGACTTAAATAGACATCTATTGAAGCATAAATATCATTAGAAATTTCAAAGAAAAATTAATTAATTAGTACAAAGAAAAGTGAGAAATCGAAAAATGGACAAAACTCGGTGTTACCGAAAAATCGGGAGTGCAACCCGAACAGGGGCATTGTGGTCATTTGACAGCCCAAGTTGTCTTTTGACTTAAATTTCCATTAAAAATACATGATATTACATTTGGAAAATGTCATGAAAAATTAAATTGGTGGTACATTAATTAAATAGCAAAAGTAAGGGGTTAAATGTAGGAATTTGGGAATTTAAGATTAAATAAACATTAAACTTCACTTAGTGGTCCACTAACTCCCTTAAGTGGACCATTAACCTTCATTTGGGTGAAATAACTTCATCTTCTTCCACCTTTAAGACAGCCAGCCGAAAATGGAAGAGTGAAAACCTCCATGGACACATTGTGCACAAGCTTTATGCAAGCTTGATCCAAGCATCCTTCCTTGCACTTCCCTTCACAAAAAGTTGTCCATACACCTTGGGCAGTAGATAGACAGTAAGAAGATCAAGTTCTGCTGAAGTTTTGAAGAGTTTCCAAAGTGGTAAGTATGTGTTTTTTATTATTGCTTCATTAAAGTTTGTGAGGATGTTATGGGTACTTGAATTATGGAGAGATTTTTGGAGATTGATGTATTAAGGGAGATGTTTATTTTTGGCAGCCATGGAAACTCCTTAAGGGCAGTTTATTCTTGCTTGTAAATGGTAGATTAAAGGGTTGATTAAGTGTTTATATGTGCAGGAATAAATTGGGTGATGTATAATAAGTATATGTGAATGTATACTTAAATTTGGAAGCTTGGAAATTTATTCAAAGTGAGGTACAAATCGGCAGCTGAATTGTGAACCAAAAAAATGTTATTTCATGGTTTGGTTTATGGAATTTTATGGTTGAATTATGGTACTTGTTGTGTCAGCTTGTACATGTATGTAAGAGTTTGAGTTTGGACATGTAAATGAGCCATATTATGTAGTTAAATTGTGTGTAAAGTGGACTTGGTAAATTCTGTACTATAAGGTGCATATTGAGTGTGGTTATAAGCTGCCAAAGTGACCAAAAATGTGTTGTGAAATGTGTTTAGGTTATGGTACAAAACAGAAATGGCATGAATGTGTAACTTAGTAATGTTAAATGTGTCCTTTGATTGAGTGATGGACAATGTCCAATAGGGCAGTGTGTAATTTGGCCTAGAACCTTAAGTGTGTGGCTCCAATTGGTATGAAACCAATTGGAGGTGAAACTAGGCACAAAAAGTGCTAACTTTCATGAAGGAGGCTTACCAAAATTCTGCTTGTAAGGTAACTTGAAAAATGACCAAATCCGGATTAGTGCATTTAAGGCCTGAAAATTGACCATTTGGGCAGCAGTTATTGTTTTGGCCATAACTCACTCAAAACAAGTCCAATTGACCTGAAATTTTTACCATGAATAGTTGAGACATATATCTACAAGTCTTATGAAGACACCAAAGCCCAGAAATGACCATAAGCAAGTCAAATAGCTTGCACAAGTTCGGGTCCAAAAATTGGCTGAACCAAAAGTGACCTAAAATGACCTAAAGTGACCAATTTTGATGCATTTTGACCAACAATAGTAAAATGACCATAACTTAGTCTACATAACTCAGAATGACCTGAAATTTTTCCCTGCATGCAATAAGACATAGATCTACAAGTTTTTAGTTTTGACCGAAACCCAAAAACCGAGGGAACTAGGTCAGCCGACTAGGTCAAATTAGTATACCGGAATCCGACAAATTGCAATAAAATGCAACAAACATGGAAATGAATTGGGTAATTTGATCAAATTGTGTTATTAATTAGCAAAACTGTATTGTTCAGTTATTTGATCAAATTGTGTTATTAATTGGCAAAACTGTGTTACTCAGTTATTTGATCAAATTTGTGTTATATGAACTTTGTAAATTGTGAAATGGAATTGTGAACTATTTGATTTGTGAATTGTCAATAAAAGATTTATATATCGCATTTCAAATTGTTATTGTGCACCACTGAGTAAATTTTACTCAGTGATAGCTTTTTATTGCTGTCGCAGGTAGATAGACTGACAGGGCAGCAGACTAGGCTGCTAGTGCTTCAGTGAGAGATCATCGGGTATATTGAGTATACCATATTTTGCATTTGTATTGTAATGTATGTTCACTGTATGTATATAATGTTCTTGGTTTTGAGCAATTGTAAATTAAAATTGTACATTGAAGTTATAAAATAAATTGTAAATTATTTTGGTTTATAAATATTGTGATATATTTCTTTTATCTCAGCCTTTGAAAATGAAGGAACGGAAGCGTGAAAAACACAAGATTATACCATTGAATTCAAAAATTTTCACCTAGGGTCACATGCACCATGCAATATTTATTTTTATCTATTTGATTTCAATGATAAACAACATATTAAAACTCTTTTAATATGTTTTTGGATCTGTATTTGCCATTTAAGATTTTAAAATTAATCAGATTAATTTTAGAACCCTAGATTAAATCAAGAACGATTACACTAACCTCTGGATGTGCCGCAAATGCGCTTTGAGATTCGCTCAGACACCGATGTTGTCCTCTAGCTTGTCCACACCAAGAACACCTATGGCAGCCCTTGAATAGCTTCTAAAGCTTTTTCTATTAATTAGAAAATCAAGTTCTGCCTTTTAAGAGATTAAAGATGTAAACAGGACACTAGAAAGCATTTCGAGTGTTCTTAATTCAAGAGATTGATGGCTAATCTCTTTGAATTGATGAGAGATGAAGAGAAATAGCTGGAGAGGCTCAAAGTGGCGTGACATATGAGAGGAGAGGCTGCTGGTTATGTTTTCTTTTCATAACCACACTTAAATAGCTAGGTTAACACATTAAACCCTAGCCACATGTCACCTTTTGATTAGCTCTAGGTTTAAGTGACCCAATCACATTGTGCCAAGTGTCAAACCTATATTTAATCTTGATTTTAATCATCTTACATGATTAAAAAAGCATTTGGCAAGCTTATGTGTTATTCCATGTGTCACCATCTCATGGTGCCACGTGTCACACTGCAAAATGACCAAAATGCCCCTGTGTCTTAATTTTGAGTTCTTAACCCAAAATAATTATTTTCTTCTTCTAATTAATTTATATCAAATATAAATTAATTAATTAATCTCTATTAATTAATTTCTCATTAATTAAATTCATATTTAAACACTTTAAATATAAATATATCTTATATTATACATACAATAATATAGTTTTTGTTTCAAGTCATGCTAGGGAATTTGCAATCTAATTGCAAACCAAACCTATTTTATTAATAAATTAAACTCTTTAATTATTTAATTAAATCATATTTAAATAGGGTATAACTTGTGTATGTGTGTGACTTACTATGATCATCACTAATTGGCAATGAGACATGATATCAACTCTTAATATCATCGTAACTCTTTCTTACCATAAATGATTTCTCTAAATCATTTTATGAACCTCATAGACCATGGTTAACACCTAGCATAGCATGCCATGGCCACCCAATTAGTAATAAGGTTTACCTTAAATGAACCTATAATCATATGTTACCATGCACTAGAATCTCTCTGCTACAAAAATCCCAACTCAAGCCGAGTCATGGTTTATGTCAAACTCCATTTGCTATGAATATTATGTTCTTTTAATTCCAGCTTGATTAAAAGATTTTTCTCATCGTAAACTCTTTTCGAATAAATCTATCTGTCTGGCCAGAACTTGAAACATCAAGAACAATTAAATGAACATAGGATTTTATCTCTATTTACTTAGAGGAACAGATTCCATCTTGATCAACACCTACCTCCATATATAACTAGTAGAGCCAACACATGCCCATATACCCATACATAGTACAAGTATGAAAGCAAAGATCAAACTCAAACTACCTATATACAAGATAACTGTATATCTCAGTCTAAAGATTATATGCATCGATATGATTTATGACAAAACATCGACAAGAGTAAACTCCATGTGCTTGTCATAAGTGTCACCGGTTCGCCTACTTATCATTTATAAGTGCCTATCATGTTTGTTATATGGCATGAGACTCACCATTCCATCTTATTTATATCTCATATAAATAACTTGGGAACAAACATGAATACAATCTTTCCGATAAGTCATGTCCTTATTATGAAGTATCCTCGATCAGAACCTATTTATGATACTTTGTGCTAGAAATATTGTCACTCATATTCTTAATAACTTAAGAATAATATTTCTATCAATATATCGATGGACCTTTTCTATTACACATAAATATATTATGTAAACGGAATAGTGGAATTTCCTTGTATTAATAAAATATATACAAGATACATACTAAATGATATGCTCTAGGCATACTACTAACAATCTCCCACTAGCACTAGAGCCATTCATTACAATACCTTAGACCCATCTTCTCAAGATGTCACCTAATCGAGCTTGTGACAAAGGCTTAGTGAATGAATCACCGATTTTCACCGATGCTATTTTCTCGCATGGCTATATTGCCTTGCCCAACTATATCTCCGATAATGTGGTAGCGCTTTCTATGTGTTTGGATTTCTCGTGAGACCTTGGTTCCTTAGCTCAGATGATCGCTTCCATTGTTGTCACAAAGGTAATGGAACCGCGACTCAATGGAAGGAACTATCAGAAGTTCTCACATGAACTTCTTTATCCAAATGCCTTCTTTGCAAAGATTCGATGCAAAGAATATACTCACCTCTCAGAGTGGAATCTGCAATGTGCTCGCTTGGAACTCTTCCAACCGATCGCACTCTCCATTACAAATGAACACATATCCAGAGGTAGACTTTCTATCATCGATATCCGATTGGAAATCGTAATCGTGATAACCATCCAATTGCAAGTCTCCACCTCCATAAATCAAGAATAAATCCTTAGTTTTTCTTAAGTACTTAAGAATATTCTCGATACCTATCCAAAGGTTCCAAACTCGATTGGATTGATACCGCTAGTCAAACTAATAAAGATATGCGATATCCGCCTAGTACACAACATTGCATACATTAAACTTCCAATAGCCAAGCATATGGAATCCTGCCATCTTATCTCTTTCTTCGTGTGTCTTTGGAGACATCTCTTTAGAAAGGTGGATACCATGTCTCACTGGTAACAATCCTCTCTTGGAATCAAGCATGTTAAACCTCTTTAACACCTTTTCCAAGTATAGATTTTGGGATAAACCAATTATTCTTTTCGCTCTATCTCTATAGATGCGAATCCCAAGAATATAGGTTGCCTCCCTAAGTCTTTCATGGAGAATGTATTTGACAACCATACCTTTATAGTCGCCAACATACCGTATCATTACCCATCAACAAGATGTCATCCACATATAAGACAAGGAAAGTGATAGCACTGCCACTAACCTTCTTATATACACATGGCTCATCCTCATTTTTGATAAAACCAAAAGATTTAATGGCTTCATCAAACGGATGTTCCAACTCCTCAAGCTTGTTTCAACCCATAAATGGATCGCTTTAGCTTGCATACCTTGGAACCATCTTGGGATTCAAATCCTTAGGTTGTTCCATGAAAATGTTTTCTTCAATGTATCCATTGAGAAAAGTCGCTTTGACATCCATCCGCCAAATCTCATAATCATAGTATGCACTATTGCTAATAAAATCCTAATTGATTTAAGCATGGCAACAAAGCAGAAAGTCTCCTCATAGTCTATTCCTTGCCTTTGGCGAAACCCTTTTCGCTACTAGCCTTGCCTTATAGGTCTCTACCTTTCCATCGTAACCAATTTTCTTCTTGAAACCCATTTGTTCCCTATAGGTACAATACCTTCAGTGGGTCAACAAGATCCCAAACTTGATTCTTATACATGGAATCAATCTCTGATTTCATAGCATCAATCCATTTTGAAGAGTCTATATCTGATATAGCTTCTTCATAGGTAAGTGGATCATCTCCATGATCTACTTCTTCATGAGTAGACAACTCTTGTTCTTCTTCATGAAGAAAACCATATCTCACCGTGGGTGAGATACCCCGTTGTTCTACGAGGAACAACAGTAGATGTTTCATCAATGGGTATAGGTTGACTAGATGGATCTATATCCATCCGATTCGTTGGTTGGTCATAATTCTCCAATTCTAACTCTATTTGCCTTCCTTTGCCTCCTTCTTGGACAAATTGTTGTTCAAGAAATATGGCATCTCTACTTATCACAACCTTTTGTGAAGTAGGCAAATAAAATAATATCCAAAACTATCTTTTGGATATCCAACAAATCGACCTTTTCTCGATCCGTCTCCAATTTATCGTTGTTCACTTTTTGATATAAGTCGACAACCCCAAATCTTAACATGCTTAAGACTTGGTTTTCTTCCATGCCATATCTCATAAGGTGTGGAAGAAACTGATTTTGATGGAATCCTATTCGTAATATATAAAGTCGATTCTAATGCAAATCCTCAAAAGGAGATTGGCATATCAAGATAGCTCATCATACTACGCACCATATCCAATAGGGTACGATTTCTCCTTTCAGATACACCATTCACCGTATGCCTCGGAGGAGTCACCGAGAAACAATGCCATGCTCTCTCAAGTATTCATCAAATTCAAGACTCAAATATTCACCTCCACGATCCGATCAAGAGCTTTAATATTCTTTCCGCTTGATTTTCTACTTCAGATTTAAATTCTTTGAACTTTTCAAAGATTCATGTTTGTATTTCATCAAATACAAATACCCAAACCTTGATTTATCATCAAGAAAGGTAATAAAATAATGAAAGCCCTCTAGCCATTTCTTTAAATGGACCACATACATCACTATGTATTAGTTCCAAAATATTTTCACTCTTAGCCCTTGTCCAACAAAGGGTGATCTAGTCATTTTGCCTCAAGGCAAGATTCACAAGTTGGAGTAGGCTCAGAGCCCAATGAAGATAGAATCCCCATTTTCTCCAATTTTGCAATCCTATCTTCTGCAACATGACATAACCTTAAGTGCCAAAGATATTTTGAACTTGAGTTGGTTTTCACCATGGCATTGCATTCATTTAGATTGCTATACTCTGGCCAGTGGAAACACTGGCAATGGAAACACTTTCCTATTGGCAATGGAAACACTTTCCTGCTGGCAGTGGAAACACTTTCCTTTCACTTTATCAGCTTAACTCTTCATATTATGCTTAGCTATTTTCTAGCAAGGACCAGCCATCTGGGGTTTCTTATTCTTATAGCCCTTCTTCTTGTTGGACTTTCCAGAGAAGAAGATGCAACCAAAGCTACCTCTTTTCCTTTATTCCCTGGCATAGTCTTTTGGGCAATAACCAGCATGTTGAGTAATTCAGCTAATGTGCATTCCTGTTTAGTCATATGGAAATTTGTCACAAAATTCCCAAAAGACTCGTGGAAGGATCAAGGATCAAATCCGCTTGTAGTTGGAAATCCATGTTGAAGTCAAGATGTTCCAACCGCCAATCACCAATCATCTTGTGGATATGATCCCCAACATTCTGTCACTCAGACATCATCATACATAATAACTGTCTAGATATCTCATACCTAGAATTCCTTCTGTGCTCACCAGACAACTCTTGTAGGTTAAGTAAGATCTCACTCGCACTCAGCTTGTTCTCATGTTGCTTCAGAACTCATTACTCATGGAAGCAAGCATGTAACACTTAGCTCTCATATCATGCTCCTTCCACTTGTCCAAAGTATCATGTTCCTCTTGTGTGGCCTCCGGAGGTAAGGGACCAGAACATTTGAATCTAGAACATATCCTATATGTTCAAGGTTCAGACAAGTTTCAAATTTCTTAGCCAATCGCATGATTAGGTCCTCACAACCTGTTATGATCAAGTATGCTTGCAAGGATATTGATGGTGGTGGTTGTTTTGTGCTCATTTTTATCGTAAAATTAATCGCAGAAAATAACCAGATTAATTATTAAATGTATCATGTAATTAACCAAAATGATTATGTTCTTTTAATAAAATTGGTCCTCCCACTAACTAATCTAATCAAACACTTCCAAAGTAGAAAACGGAAATCCTAGTTGGATGGATTTCTAGTGGGTGATTGAATTCTTATAATTATATTGATCATCCTCAGTTACATCCATTATTTGAATTAAAATAAACTATAAGTGATCAACTCCTTTCCCATAACATCTCATTTGAGGTTCAACTTTACTAGCCCCTAATGCTCAAAATCTCGTACATCCAATATTGACTTATCTTGCATTAGTTAAGTTGATCCCATTGAGCCAGTAATTATGCAAATAATTTTAATGTCCTCAGGTACATCCAATATTGGCCACCAAACCATTTACATATTTACAACATCTCATGCTTAACAATTATTCTTAAGAAAATCTCTTAAATTAATTGCATCTCATGCAACTATTTAAAATTTCTTAAAATAATTGCCCCAATGGAGGGCTTATGTTATAATTACTTTAATTATAGCATTTCCAACTTAATCATTTGTTTGGAAGATTTTATAGCCATCCTAATTACTATTAAGGTCTCACTTTGCACATTATCCATTTAGCATGCATATATCATATAATTGCATACATTCCCATACATCTCATGCATTCATGGATAAGCAGTAAATATGGTATGATCATGGATTTTCTAAGGGATTCAATTCTGAGCCACCAAGAATTGAATCAGGGCATTCCTAGGTGCATTTCATTCATTCATTTTACAAGAGTTGCTGAAGGAGTACATAATCAACACTTGATATTGAATTCCTCCCACCGGTCCCACCAATGCTCTTGACCTCCTTGAACTTCTTGCAATCCAATATTACATAGTAATCCTTGGCATACCAAGGCGAATTTACAAGAACTTAAATAAATGAAATTACAACCCAAAAATATTACAAACTTAATAATACATGCCCAAAATAAATTAAAATAAATTAATTAATTTACAATCCCAAAGAAACATAAAAGAAATAAATCCAATCACATTGGTCTTTTATAGTCCATGATCATCCATCATGCATATCACTATTTAACAATTAAATAAAACATACATACTTAAATTAAATTGAATATCTCATATTCAACTTAAAAATCCAGATTTGAATATGATTCAAATAAATTTAAAAATTCAGATTTGAATCTCATTCAAACAAATTTAAAAATTCAGATTTGAATCACATTCAAACAACTTCAAAAATTCAGATTTGAATCACATTCAAACATTTTTTAAAAAATCAGATTTGAATCACATTCAAATATTTTTTAAAAAATCAGATCTGAATTTTATTGAATCAATTTTAAAAAATCAGATTTAAATATGATTCAAACAACTTTAAAATTCAGATTTGAATCACATTCAAACAACTTTTAAAATTTAGATTTGAATCACATTCAAACAATTTTTAAAATTCTGATTTGAATCATAATTTAATTGTGTGATTAAAACAACTAATTAAACACTTTAATTAGTCAAAGAATAGGCCTTAGATCATACAACAATTGCAGAATTAAAAGCCAAACCTTGAACCACCCAAGGAACCATTGTTGCCGCCACCAATGGTGGCTTCACCATGTGTGACGCCACATCTCATGATCCAACCAGCAATGAATCTCTTGATCTCATGATCAAACACACAATTAAATTATATAATCAACAATCTAAATGGCAAATATAGTGGCTCTGATACCAATTGAAGGAACGGAAGCGTGAAAAACACAAGATTATACCATTGAATTCAAAAATTTTCACCTAGGGTCACATGCACCATGCAAGATTTATTTTTATCTATTTGATTTCAATGATAAACAACATATTAAAACTCTTTAATATGTTTTTGGATCTGTATTTGCCATTTAAGATTTTAAAATTAATCAGATTAAATTTATAACCCTATATTAAATCACTAACCATTACACTAAACTCTTGATGTGCCGCAAATGTCCGCGCTTTGAGATTCGCCTTCAGACACCAGATGTTGTCCATCTATCTTGTCCACAAGAAGAACACCTATGGCAGCCCTTGAATAGCTTCTAAAGCTTTTTCTATTAATTAGAAAATCAAGTTCTGCCTTTTAAGAGATTAAAGATGTAAACAGGACACTAGAAACAATTTCTAGTGTTCTTAATTCAAGAGATTGATGGCTAATCTCTTTGAATTGATGAGAGATGAAGAGAAATAGCTGGAGAGGCTCAAAGTGGCGTGACATATGAGAGGAGAGGCTGCTGGTTATGTTTTCTTTTCATAACCACACTTAAATAGCTAGGTTAACACATTAAACCCTAGCCACATGTCACCTTTTGATTAGCTCTAGGTTTAAGTGACCCAATCACATTGTGCCAAGTGTCAAACCTATATTTAATCTTGATTTTAATCATCTTACATGATTAAAAAAACATTTGGCAAGCTTATGTGTTATGCCATGTGTCACCATCTCATGGTGCCACGTGTCACAATCGTGAAATGACCAAAATGCCCTCGTGTCTTAATTTTGAGTTCTTAACCCAAAATAATTATTTTCTTCTTCTAATTAATTTATATCAAATATAAATTAATTAATTAATCTCTATTAATTAATTTTCATTAATTAAATTCATATTTAAACACTTTAAATATAAATTTAACTTATATTATACATCCAATAATCTAGATTTGGTTTCAAGTCATGCTAGGACTTTGCAATCTAATTGCAAACCAAACCTATTTAATTAATCAATTAAACTCTTTAATTAATTAATTAAATCATATTTAAATAGGTGATAACTTGTGTATGTGTGTGACTTACTAGGCTCATCACTAATTGGCAATGAGACATGATATCAACTCTGAATATCATCGAACTCTTACTTACCATAAATGTTTTCTCTAAATCATTTTATGAACCTCATAGACCATGGTTAACACCTAGCATAGCATGTCATGGCCACCCAATTCGTAATAAGGTTTACCTTACATGAACCTATAATCATATGGTACCAGGCACTAGAAGCTCGCTCACATAAAAATCCCAACTCAAGCCGGAGTCATGGTTTATGTCAAACTCCATTTGCTATGAATATTATGTTCTCTTTAATTCCAGCTTCTTGATTAAAAGATTTTTCTCATCGTAAACTCTTTTCAATAAATCTATCTGTCTCCGGCCAGAACTTGAAACATCAAGAACAATTAAATGAACATAGGATTTTATCTCTATTTACTTAGAGGAACAGATTCCATCTTGATCAACACCTACCTCCATATATAACTAGCAGGAGCCAACACATGCCCATATACCCATACACAGTACAAGTATGAAAGCAGTATCAAACTCAAACTACCTATATACAAGATAACTGTGCTATCTCAGGTCTGAAGATTATATGCACTGATATGATTTATGACAAAACATTGACAAGAGTAAACTCCATGTGCTTGTCATAAGTGTCACTGGTTCGGCCTACTTATCATTTATAAGTGCCTATCATGTTTGTTATATGGCATGAGACTCACCATTCCATCTTATTTATATCTCATATAAATAACTTGGGAACAAACATGAATACAATCTTTCTGGATAAGTCATGTCCTTATTATGAAGTATCCTCGATTGTGAACCTATTTATGATACTTTGTGCTAGAAATATTGTCACTCATATTCTTAACAACTTAAGAATAATATTTCTAACAAAATATCAATGGACCTTTTCTATTACACATAAATATATTATGTAAACGGAAAAGTGGAAATGCCTTTTATTAATAAAATATATACAAGATACATACTAAATGATATGCTCTAGGGCATACTACTAACAGAAAATACTAAAAAATTTTGTGGATTTGAGTTGAGAAACACATTGTGTTAATTAAATGTTGGAGTTTGAGATTGAGAAATATATTTGAAGTGTTTTTTTATGGGTTTTTGAAGAACTGCTTTATTCAAAATGCAAATGGCACTCTGCCAAAATTTTTACAGAAATTCCTAATAATTCAAATGTGTTAGCTGTTTCACTTCAGTTTAAAAATAAAATTTTAACACCTGTAAATAGTGCTCACCACTATAAGAAGAAGTAAGAAAAGTTTTAAAATCCATTGTAGTGTACTTAATGGGTTATCAGTAGACGAAGTTGGTAATTCTTTAGGTATACTACGGGATCATGTTATGCCTTACGGAGGGGTAGGGTGTGACAGAGCAACTTGTAAAGCAATAGCAATATGAAGGTCTCGACCCAGTACTCTAAGCATCACTAGCACAAGTACCACCCTTCACATCACCTATCGTTGATCCTATCCTTGCATACCTTTAGAGGCTGAAGAACACATTCACTCAGTGCTTCAGAGATCTAAAAGATAGCCTCCAGGAAACACATAACAAACTAGTGTGCTCCTGGAGAGGCATGACGAGAGTGGACTCTCCTCACCTTTAGAGACATTCTAGACTAGGATGCCTAGATTAGGACATTTTGTACAGGCATAAGCCTCATTTTACTTTATTTTGTTAAACTCTAATACATTCCTTAGAAATATATATACATATGCTTTGCTTCATTTATTAATTATGCTTTGTTAATTTTCATAGCTTGCATATTATATTATATTGCCATTGAGAATAATGACAAGTTTAAGTTTAGGGGTGTATGCAATTTATTACATTTTTAGCTTAATTTTGCATATTCATTTTGCATTTGCATTTTTTCATTGCCTTTTTATACCTTTATCTTACTTGTGTATTATAATACCATAAATATCAAATTTTTATCAAAATTTTGACAAAATTTTGAAAAAATTTCCTTAGAAATATGACCAAGACTTCAATAAGAAAATAACTGTTCACTTTTGATTAAACAATATTGATATATAGGATAGGTAAATAGATTTAATGAATTGCTTGTGAAAAATTTATTTCCTAAGTGAAGCTAAACCAATTAGACTAGTTCATGGTTATTAATTTGTCACAATGAATTTATAAAGCTAGGAGAAAATTCTTAGAATATGAATAAGCTTAATTATGCCTCACCATTACTTGAACACATCTCTTTGATCTATTGAGGCAAAATTCTAGTATGCACTTAAAAAAAAAGATGATTTAGGCATTCTTTGTTATTAACCTCATTATAACTTTAGCTACCCTTAGTAAATTATATCCCTTATAGCCAAATTTGAGCCTATATTTTTACCCTATATAATTTTCTTTGTTAACCTACATAAATTACCCAGCCATTAGCCTAAACTCTTACCCAACCCTATGAGGAAATCAAAATACAAAGGTGAGAGGTATATTAGGTGTGCATAGAAAAAATGTTTGGAAAAAAGGAGCAACAATAGAAAAGTACAAGTGTAGTACAAAGAATCATAGTAGTGCCTTTCCAAACCACTAAAAAGAATGAATTTAGGGGTAGGAACTAAAAAGGGACAAAAAGTGCAATTCAAAGTCAAATCAAAAGCAAAAGGTCCCAACTTAAGCATCAAAAAGGCACATTTACCACCAGGACCAAAATTGAAGCAAACTCCTTTTATCCATGCAAAAATATTGTGAAAAAGTAAAAACTTAGTGTACTTTAATCTTTGTGTGATGTCTTTCCTCATATTTGCATTACTTGAAACCTTTTTATTGGTAGCTATATAATTACCCTTTAGCCCCATTACAACTTCATTAAAGAACTTTTCATGTTTTGAAAAATGTATGCTAATTAGTGGAGATAGAGAATTGGAGTATGCCTATGGGGTTAGATAACATATTCCTCCATTATATACATCATTATACATATTAGAGGCAAATTTAATTTAGTAAATGTTTCTTGAATATATCCAAGTGAGACAAGTTTTTGTGGCTTATTATTGATTGTTGTAATTGGATTGATTAGTTGAAACTTCATAAAGGAGATGGATTTTCAACTGGTAATCATTGGAGCATATATGCCTTGAAGGTAAGGAAATTGAATTTTGGTCATGAGAGTTCAATTGGTATGCAATTTGGACCTTCAATTGTAGTTTAAGGTAAACAAAGTACCCTTACTGTTTTTCAAGTTTAATTTGCTTGAGGACAAGCAAATATTTAAGTTTGGAGGTATTTGATACACTTATATTATATAGGTATTTTAAGGCACTTTTATGTTGCATTTCATTATATTTAAGTAGTTAATTGCATAATTTTTAGATAGTTTCTTTACTTTTTGGTATTTTTTATTGTCTTTGCTTAATTTCTTATTTTTTTTTATTTTATCAGGTGAATTTATGCAATTTCAAGGCCTAGAAGACACTTGAACAGTTGGAAAGTAAAAAAGGAGTAGATTTAGCACTATGAAAAATTACACAAGGCGTGCATTGGGTACCCTAGCCCGTGTAACGATCTGTCAAGAGAAGTGCTGATAAAAACAAGTATATGGGCCATGTAAAGGGACCCGTGTAAAGGTCCCTGGCCCATATAACTTTCTGCCAACCAAGATTCAAAGGCTTTTAAGGACTCCAAAGAGTTACATGGCCTGCCTCATGTAATGAAGCACGGGTCGTGTAAAATGCCTTTGCTTAGACTCCAAATTGACTCTAACTCTATTTCACATAACTCGGACAGATATCTAAGGCCTTTAGGACTTTGAATTGAAGGTTTTTATGCAGATACAAATACAAAAAGTTAGGAATAAGCCAAGGATTGCATTCATTATATTCTAACCCAGTTCTTCAATAATTTGGAGAGATTTACATAAGATTCTAAAGAGAGATTCACGATTGAAGTTTCAAAAACTCAAAGTTGTAGAGTCTTCTACCTGGGTTTCTTTGTTTTATATATTTAGATGCTTTATAATTGTTATTTTAATTTCATGTTGATTGTTGAACTCACCATGAGTGAGTAGTTCTCTTAATTCTAGGATTAGGGATGTAGCACTTTCAACTCTATTATGGATTTACACTGATTTTATTTAATAAATCTAGAATTTTGTTCTTTAATTTAGTTTCTTGTGATCTTAATGCATGCTATATGTAGAGCTTCACTTAGTTATAATTCTAGATATTAATTGAAGGACTACAAGGTGAAGAATAATATTAAAAAATCAAGATACTGAACTTAGGGTTTTAATGTAGAGATAGGCTGAAATTCTATATGGAGTGCATGGTTAATCAAAGAGCTTAAAGGGTCTTAATTAAGATTGATCACCACGTAAGTAGGGTTGAGGTTAATTGAGATACACCTTGAATGCCTTGAGAGAGGACTTAAGATAACCTAGGATTAACTTCCTTCAAAGTGACAATTTTCCAATTTATTAAATGATAGAGATTAGACCTATACTAGGTTGATGTGTGAACATGTAATTTGGAAATATTTTCATTACTTGTTTATTTTATTTTATTTTATTAGTTCCCTTTAGTTATTCTCATTGAATTTAGTTAATTTTAGTTCTAATCCTCATTATCATTTTTTTTGGTAGTTTAGATAGTTAAAATCTGCTGTTTAGTTTGGCAATCATAAATTCCTCGTGGGAATGATATTCTACTCACTACTTTATTACTTATTAACGATTCGTAGTCTTGCGGGATTTTGCACAATAATCTCATATCTTAGCTTGTGTCGCGAAAAGGTCAATTGGTGGACAATAGTAAAAATGAAAGCAAGATCTATGGTAAAGGTTGGTAAAGAAGTTACAGTGACAAATCCTTCGATAAGTGACTCACAATTTTAAAAGGATGAAACGAAAAGCCCATTGGTAGAAAATGAAATTGCTGATGCACATCAAAATTTGAATAACCTAAGTGGAATGCTTATTGAAATTGATAAGGATGAAGCTGATGAAGTTGAGGAGTCTATAATCGAATCAGATTTTGAATCATACACTAAAGAAGATGTAGACATTGATAATGATACTGATTGAAAAATGCTAATTTACATATTAAATTATGTATTTGTATAATGTGTCATGCATATTATTTGCATTATTTGTAAATGTGTTTTTAATGATTTTTTTTTTTTTTATGAATATGTGTAGGATGAGGGGCAAAGGCCATATGTATGGAAGTGGTAGAGGATAGAGATGAGCACCTTGTGTACTTGTACTAGACTAGCAAGTAGATGAGGTGCTAGTGTCATAATAAGCAACTAATGTAGTAGCATAACCACATCAGGAGACATTGCCAGCTACAGCTATTGGTCAATCAGTTGTTAATGAGCAGTTAGTTGCATGGCTTCCACTTTCCATATGCATTCTGCCTATATCATTGTCAAGAAGGCAAGGTACGTCGACAGGGCTAGTAACATTTATTGTAGCCAGAACATACTCCACACCATCTAAAGGTAGTTATAGTATTAAATTATTCTCTAATAAAATGTGTAATGGATAAAATTTAATTATTTGTTAAAAATGTGTGATTATTTTTTTTTATTAATAATAAATATATCAAATATTGAAATAGATGTAAACATAACATCATCTACCAAGACTGCTTCATCATTATAACATGGTTTTGATATTTTAGGAACAAATGGATCAGGTACTCCCAATTTACAAATGATGGAAATGTACAAAGAACTCCTTTTAGCCAAGGCATTATTCATTGGCATACATACCAAAGAGAGATAAAGATTATTTATGGATTGTGATTACAAATTAGTGTATATTTTATTTTTTGGTTAATATATATATATATATATATATATATATATATATATAATCATAATTAATGCTACATGTTTATTTACAGCTTGCACTCGTCTGAACCATGTGCTTGCTGGATTACACTCATAATTAAGAAGCATCTAGTTGTAGAGGGATATTCCAGGAAGAAGATCCCAGAGAGCGTAAAGAAATTTTATTGGGGAGAGTTCAAGGTAATATTCTAACAAAATGAACAAAGGAAATGTTTTATTTTGTAAGGCAAACTTGATATACAATTCATTGATATCATGCATAGAAGTACTATTAGTGGGTGCCTGCCATTGAGCAGGCTATGTATATGACATGGAAGAAGTAGGCTATTGAGTGATATAGGGCTTTAACAAATGGGATACAAAAGGGGAACATTGATATAGTGCCAATTACAACAGATGTTTTGTAGAAGTGGCAAGAAGAATAGGATAAAGAGGAATACCATGAAAAATGTAAGAAATGTTTTGAAAATCAAAGGAGCGAGACCGATAAAGAAGGAACTGGTGTAGCTAGACATTGTAACACTCTCACTGTAGTAATTCCATACATTCTACTATTCCGATGACCGGTGTCAGTCCGGACAGCTAGAACGTCCGGAAAAATAATTAGACTAGAGTGAGAAGTCATAAATAACTCAAATATTAATAAGAAAAATTTAGAAAAAATTTTAGAAATAAAATACAACTAAGTTAAATGAGCCGGTGCCCTAGCGATGGGTAACCTAGTGGGAAGTTGCGGTTCTCGCAACTAGGAGCCCTAAACCCGGGGAAAAATTCATAAAATAATTTTTGGGACTCCAGAGAAGGGTCATTGAAGTTTCTATGGCATTAGAATGCCAAGAAAATGCTTAAAAATTTTTTTCAATTGGTACAGACAATTTTAATCTGTTAAGCCAAACGGAGGGCATTTTGATCATTTTGCCTTCAGAGGTGATTTTTGACCGACTTGTCCAGTTAAGTAAATAATTATTATGATCTAAAATATGAATAAATATTGTTAAAAATTGAATTGAAAATGAGTAGAAAATAAAAGAAAAGAAAAATGAAAGAAATTGGGAATTATGACATCACATGATGTCATTAGTGTGCCTCCACCCAATCACATGGTGACACATGGCTATAACTCACTTAAAATGAGTTAAATGGGCAGAAATGAAAGAAAGAAATCAGTTTTCCTTTTACTTTCTTCTTCCATCCGTAGCTCTCCTAACCCTTACCACCATTAAAGCTTAACCAAGCTTTATAACCCACCCAAATCTCACTTGAAACCCTAAGTCCACTTCAACAAAATTTGTCTCTACATCTTGAGCAAGTGTTTGGCAGCCAAGAAAATTAAAGAAAGTGAAGGAAAAATCTAAGTTGGGTCAAGAAAAAATTCTGCTCCATTCAAGGTTAGTGCCCTAAACAATTTCTTTCTTTCTTTAATCTTGTAAGCATGCTAAATCAAGTAGAAAATTGTGTGAAATTAAAAGAAAAACTTGAGTAAATGAAATCTCTAAATTTGGCAGCAATGATAAAGTTTAAGGATTGTTGGTTTTTGATGAAATTAAGTGGCTTAATTATGTTATTGATGAGTATAGATGATGGATAAAGTGATTTGGTATGAGTTTGGTGTGTGTATGCCATGAATTAGAAATTGGAGTTAGGGTTTGAGCATGAAATTGAGACTTTGATCATGTAATGATTAAAGTGAGTTTTAATGGTCAATTAGTGACCATTTAGTTATTGGTAAACAAGAAATGAAGTGTGTTTAGTGATGAGATTTAGGTTTAGTGTGGCTGCCCTAGGTGACCTGCAAAATTGGACATGAGTCCAGCAGGTTTGGGCAGCCATAACTTGAATTGTAAAGGTTCAATTGGTGTTTGGCCAATTGAACATGAAACTAGACACATAATGGCACAACTTTGGTGAAGAAACTATGCCCAGAAAACCAAACTATGTTGACCAAAAGTTTGCCCTAATCCGGATGACCTGCAATCTGCCTGGGCAAAATGACTAAATAAACAGTGTTTGGTCATTTGGCCATAACTCAATATAGAAAGGTCCAATTGACCTGAAATTTTACCAACAACAAGTTGAGATATATACCAACAATTTTCATGAAGAAACCTGACCCAAATTATGACGATAACCTAGTCAAATTGCCAACCAAACTTGAGTTACCAAATCTGGCAAAAACAAGTTTACCCAGAATTTTGGGTTCTGCCCAATCCGGCCAGTCATGGTTTTTAGGCCATAACTTGAGCTAAAAAACTCCAAATGGAGTGATTAAAAAAAGGAAATTCAACTAGACAAAAAAAGGAACAACTTTCATGTTGAACATTTTTCCAAATTCTCACTGCAAAAGTGACAAATGGAACAGAAAAGACGAAGCATAAAAACTGAAAATTCTGCCCAATTAACATTAAGCTTGGAAATGGTATTGGCAACCAATACCAACAAATTTTGAATGCAAAATGTGGTATCTTGGAGAACTTAGGTTCAATAAATTTATTATGTATTAAAAATTCAACAATTTGAGTGAATAGTATTGTGAATAGTAATACAAAGACACAAAGTATAATAACTAAATTGGTAGAGGAAATTAAGGTATGAAATTTAGAATCCATAAAACATTCATGGATTACTTGGAATAGAAATAGAAATTCACCTAAATGACTTAATGAACATTTAAGTTATGTGAGTATATAGTTAAGAATTGTATTCCCATTACTAGTAGGTCTAATAAAACATGAGTGATACTACTTGAATATGAAATGAAATTAACCTAGATGGGTTGTTGAGTGTAAATGGGATGAGGTTTACATTAGGATTTATGTTTCCATTACAATAAGATAATAACACCTTGTACGAGTTATGAATCCATATAAATATTGTAATGAATAAATGAATCACATAAAAATATGAATGGAACATTAGTTTTCTTTATAAGAGAAAGGAAGAATGTTTTGAGTACAATGGTATATGAACACCATTGTTATGAATTGTGATCAATATGAATGATGTAAGGAATGTATGAATATTATGATGAATGTATAAATTATGAAATTTATCATGAAATAATAAACTCATAAAACACAATATATTAATATTTAATAATATTATGTGCCCTTGTATTGCCTAGACATGTGTGTCAGATTGGATAGTTTGGCATGCCAATAGGGTATTGTTTTAGCAGTACTGCGAAAGGCTTTATGTCTGTATTCATGGCTTTATGCCCGTATTCATGGCTTTATGCCAACATTTATGGCTTTTATGCCCGATTATGTGTTATCATGATTTTTTAGCCATACTGACTGCATACGTGGTTGACGTTCTGCGTCCCATGGTATGACGGCCCGAGGCACTGCGGTGTCCAGTGCCAATGACCCGTTATCCAATTTAGTCAGCCTGTCATAGGTTACTTGGGCAGTGAAATTTATTGAAATAAGTTAAGAATATTAGTAATTAAAAATATTAGAAATTAAATAAATGAGTAAGATGACCTAAAAAAAATTAGAATAGTTATTTATTAGAAAGAATCGAAATGAACTGGACCGATATCAAAATTTACTTATTATGAAATAATCTGAGACAACCTTGCAAGTATAGAGAAAATGTTAAAAGATTAGCAAAGAAAATTATAACATAAATAAATATTGCAAATGTGACTTATATAATAATATAAGCATAAATTTATTTTTTTCAGATCATTTTTCTTTGTACATTATTACTGTACATTGGGATAATGTACACTTTCAAAGAAGACTAAATTAGGATAAAACATATTAAATTTTAGAAACCGTATGTGGAGTATAAATAAATCTTAATTATTTGAATTATGTTATATTTCTATCTTTATTTGTATATTATTTCCTTGTTATATTATTGCACCACTAAGCAGCAATGCTTAGCGCGATGGAATTGTTTCCTTCGCGCAGGTACTGAAGCTAGAACCCAATGGACGTTTGACTGGGAATTTTGGGAGTTTTGATCTGCAGAGTGTCAAAGCTTGTCACCTCCTCAGCAATGCATGTAGATAGGGCCCATATAGATCATATTTTGTATTTTGTATAAAATGCCAGATATTATATTATAATGTAGATTATGAACAGGTAATTAATAGGAATGCGATGTAAATTAATTAATTAGCTTTTTCATATGTAATTAATTTATATATTATGTAAATTATGAAATTTTGTAATTATTTTGTAAATTATGTAAATTAAGGAAATTTGAAAATTTTGCTTATGTAATTTGAGAATGTTTACATATGAATTGAGTATGAATGGAAATGATTATGAAATTGAAATGTATGGATGAGATTTGAAATATGAGAAAATTATGAGAATGATTGATGAGATCATTATGATTAGCATGGATAAGATTTTATTTTGGAAATATTGTTGAATTTCAAACAGGTAAATATTGAAATACACCAAACGATATTAAAATAGGGGAAACTCCGCTGGTTTTTCCGTCGAAAAATAATTGATATTAAATTAAATGAATTCAAAATTATTTAGAAAAAATAAAGTAAGATAAGTTAGGGTGCTCCGGCACCGATTGTAGCATGCCTTGCTCGGCTACACTGTAGTCGGGTGAGGGGTGTTACAGACATTGTGGGGGATTGATTTCTCAATTAAAACATCAAGAGTGGCTGGTAAGTATAAAAAAAATAGTAATCATACTTACAAAAAAAAATTTTAATGTATTGGTATCTCACATATTACAACCTAATTTGGTTATCAAAAAGAGGCATTGGGAAGAGATCCTGAAGCATATGAGCTATTTAATAAGATACATATGTTGAACGCAACTGGACAATATATGGATGCTAGAGCACTAGGAATCAGTTTAAGTTAAAAAAATTACAAATTTGTGTACATTAAAATTTTAAGAAATATAAATTAGTTATTATTGTAATTTGTTAATGTGCAGGAGCATTATTTGAGGCTCAAAGAACATGCATCTCAATCACAAGAGTTGGGTAGTAAGCCTCCTATTATGGATTCGGATGCTTTATAATATGAGGCTGTTGGTGGGGAAAGGAAGAGGAGAGTCTATGGTTTAGGGTCAACGGCATCTACATTTTATCTAGGCTCTTTGAGTTTTACTGCATGGACACCAATAAGTGACAACTGTAATGAATTAGTGTAGTCTCTTCAACATACACTGGATGAAAAGGAGCAACCTCAAAAGGAGATAGAGGAAGAAATGCAAGCAATGAAAGTGGCAAATGAGAAATTAATGAGTTAGGTATCTAAAATTCATGAGTTTATGAGGAGAATGATGAGTTAGCAGATTTATTCATCTCTTTCGCAGTTTCCTTTAGAGTTTCCATTTGCTTCTACACTATATCCCTAGCCGTCTGACCCATGTGCTGAGGAAAATGAGAATGACAATGGTGATTCAGAGGCAGTTGCTTGGGATTTGTTATTTACAAAATGTAATAGTTATAACATAGTTTAAATGTTAAAATTAAGTTACAACTATAACATAATTTGTGAGACTTTGTGTTCTTTTAATATATATGTTTTGTGATATTATATATGGACAGATGTGTTGTGTAATTATTGGTTTAAGAACTATAAATATATTAACTGTTTTTATAGGTTTTAATAGGTTAGAAAATAAATACATAAGCTATTTTTCTTGTGTGGCCATTTACAATGGATTTAGCAATGGAAATCTGTTGCAAATAGAAATGGAACAAAATTGGTTGCTAAAGGTTGCAAATTAAACAATCAGGGCCTTAGCAACGATCAAGTAATCTGTTGCAATTAGAAACAGATTATATGTTCCTAAATCCATTGCAAACAGCAACGTACAACAAGATTGGTTGCTAGATTGCTTAATTAAAAACCATCAAAATTAGTAATAAAAAATGTGGTTCGTTGCTATTTGCAACATATTTCTGTTGTTAACTTGGCTGCTAGTAGCAATGGTTAGATTTTCTAGCAATTTTTTTATTTAGTTTAAATTCATTAATTTAGCAACGGAATTTTTTATTCATTTGTATTTGCAACAGATAGTTTGGCTGCAAATCTGTTGTTGATACAGACACATTAGTTTATTGCAATGTAAATTAGCAACGATGCTCATTGCACTGGATTCAATCGATTGCTAAATCTGTTGCAAAACCAATTAGCAACAGATTTTTAAGGACTAGCAATGGATTTAGTTCGTTGCGAATCTGAGGTTTTTTTTTTTTTTTTTTTTTTTTGTGGTGTAAGGCTACAATTAGGGCCACAACCTCTTCCATGTTTAAAATAATAAGTAAAAGCCTCTTTCACTTTAGGGAATAGGGTAGAACAAGTTGGTCGAATTTCATAATTTTTCATTAATAATTCATTATTTTGTTCAACCACAAAAAGGCATGAAATTAATTAAGAATATTTCTGAAAACCCTTCTCTTGGTATTACTGTTGTAGGAGCATATTCGAGGCATGAAAAGTGGATAATGTTTTTTTCTAACATATCATTGTCAGTAATAGTTTTTCCACATAATTTTAACTGAAAAGTTATTTTGAACATAACAGAATTATACTCAATGATTGATTTAAAATCTTATAGCCTTAAATGCATCCAATCATCCCTTACTTTTGGAAGAAAAATCATTTTATGGTGATCATATCTTTCTTTTAGATTATTTCACAGAATAAGAGGATCCTTCACAATTAAATATTTAGCTTTCAATCCTTCATCAAGGTGATGGCGAAGGAAAACCATTGCTTTAGCAAGGTTTTGTTTTGATGCTTGATTTTTGTCCTTGATGGTGTCTCCAAGACCCATCGCATCTAGATGAATTTCAACATCTAAAATCCATGACAATTAATTCTTGCCAAAAATATCAAGGGCCACAAATTAAAGTTTTGCAAGGTTTACCATGGTGAAGAAAAAAAAAAAGGAAAGTACCTTAAGTCTATTTTAAAACAAGTGCTCAGAATGGTAGAATCTCGCGCTAAAAACGTATTATAAAAATAACAGCAATCAAAGGTAAGAAAAATGTAGAGAGAAAATAGAAAGAATTTTATTATATGGACTGTAAATGAATTTAGAAAATGATGATCACTATAAGTTTAAAGAAACCCTATTTATAGGATACAAATTGCACCTCAAGAGATATAATATTAAATGGTCTATTAAATAAATTTATGGAGAAGATAAATGGATTCATCAAAAATACAAATGGACATCCATCATAAATATGAATTTATAACACATATTTGTTTTTTAATAAATATTATTTTTCATATAAAATTTGAGAAAAAACTAAATACAAAAAATAATAAAATCTAAGAAGAATTCATACCATTTTTCAAATAGAGTTTAAGAAATAAACATAAGAAAAATCGGTATAATATAAGAAATGTAACGAGAAGTGCAATAAGCCAATAAGTTGGATAGTAATATTTATATAAAAAAAATTAAAATGATATCAATCTTTGTTACCATTAGCATTATAAAATCATAACTTCGAGAAACATGTGCAAATTATGTATTGATGATAATAAGAAATAACATGCAATTGTGTAACTTACCTGATGGAGCGTAATGGTGGCATTGCAAGGGAAGCTAAGAATAACAGTTAGTAGAAAAAGAAAAAAAAAAGAGATAAAAAAGAATAAAGTTAACATAAAATATTTAATTTAAAAAAAAACTAATATGAGAATACAAATTATTATTTATTAAAATCTCCTTAACCTGCAAATTGGGGGTTGAAAAAGTGAAGGTTTTGAAGGTTTTGACAACCATTAAAAACCCTCAAAAACCATATCTCATTAAAATAACCTTACTCCCAAACAAGTTACCTAGCATACATTATCTTCAAAACCCACACCTTACCTCTAAAAACCTCCTCCCAAACATAGTTTAAGGGTGAGTGGTGAGTGGGTACTAACCAAAAAATTGATTAGTGGTCTTTTGATTTTATTTTTTAGATATATTGATTTGGTTTGATTTAAATTTTTGGTAAACTTTAGAATTCAATTTGGTTTGGTTTTTTAACTTAAAAAATAAGTAATTCTAAAGTCGATCGAACTATGCACTCTATGATATAAAAGCCCAGTCCACGTCTCACTTATATACACTCTATCTATGAAAACCTAGCCCTCGGCAAATTTGAAGAAACCTTAAGCTCTCAAAATTTCTACCTATTATGTTTCTCTTTTGTGCCACTGACATTACCAGCCTCCCCTCAAATTCGACTCTTATCTTCCTCCGCACCCCACACCACCCCCAAATTTTTCTTTCCTATTGGTATCACACAGCACCTAACCCACCAGAGCTACACTATCTCATGCTCTCAGCCCTTATCTGTCCAACTTTCAAGGTTAGGTTGCTCTACTCTTCTTCTTCTTTATTATTCTCTTTCTTATTTTCTCTCACGCTCTCAGCTATCTTTCCTACATTTGGAGAAAAAAAAATTTTTTTCATCTCTTTGTTTTTAGATCTAAACACTATTGCATTCCTGCCCTTTTGCTATTTGTAGCAGTTTTGGCTTCAATTCACTCATTGTCTATGGGGATTTGGAACAACGTGATAGCAACTTTATTTGGAGCAATGTGTTTGTTAAGATTTGGTTTCTATTATGAGCAAATTTCACATGTTTGAGCAATTAACACAGGCCATTCCTTGTGTTATTATAATAGCTAAGGGCGTAATTCTAACCATTTTTTCTGAAACTGTTGTAGCTTTACCTGTTTGATTTTTTTATATGATTTTTAATATGTAAATTTATATTATGTAATTGATAAATTGTATAGCAGTGAATTTTGAAGGCCCAAATAAAGCTAGTCCAAATTGGTTTAGTACCAATTAAACCGAATCAAACTAAACTGAATCAAAATATATCAATTTAGTTTAGTTAACTTAAAAGTATGATTCGGTTTGGTATAAAAAAATAGTCGATTCGATTCTTCAATTAGTTCGAATGGGAATCGAACCAATCGATTGCATATCCCTAATCATTTTTGCTCCTTAAAATATTTTATTCTACTAGTTACTCTTTTTATTGTAAATATAGTATAAATAAAAGTGTAAAATATCCTAATAAGTCCTTAATCATTGGTTGAGATTCATATTTATATAAATTGCTTAATTAGGTATTTTGACTTGAGGGTAAACTATAATTTAGTCCTTGAGATTTGATACAACTATAACTTAGTCCTTGCCGTTAGAATTTCATTAAGTTATTATTAATTTTTTACAAAAACGACCAAAATGCTCTTATCTTTATTTTTAATATGAAAGCAATTTAGTTTTCAGAATTTTATTTTCTTAATAAAACTACAGAGACTAATTTATAAGTTTAACTTATTTACTAAATTACCAATAAAATAAAATCTCAAGACTAAATTATTTTCATATTGAAAATAGAGTTAAAGGTATTTAAACCCTTTTGCTAAAATTAATGGTAACTTAACCAAATTCTCATAACAGAGATAAAGTTGTTTGTTTTATTAAACTTCAGGGAATAAATTGTTTGGTTTTGAAAATATAGGGACTAAATTGTAGGTTTTATCAAATTTCACAGGCTAAATTATAGTTTATCCTTTAACTTAAAGGTAATTTGGTTAATTTGCTTCATATTCTTGCTTATAACTGCAATCAAATTAATTATATTTAAACTTTAATTTTGCTTGAGTTTAATTTAATTTTTCATTATTTCATATTGAATTTAATTATGTTTGATTTTTAATATTTTGATTTTAATTTAGTTGATTCAAATTTGAAAATATTTTATATAATTTTTATTACAAAGAGCCTAACTTAAATCATCATTTATATTTTAATGAAAATTAGTTGTCTTTTGAATATATATATATATATATATATATATATATATATATATATATATATATATATATATATATATATAAGCATATAGTATTTCAAAATTATTTCTTGTATTCACTTAAATTTTAACGTAATTCTAAAAAAACTTAAATTTTATTGTCATACTACAAAAGAAAATTAATATTCACTAATTAAAATTTCAACTTACATTATGGGTCGATTTCATAATAATTAATTCTGATATAAAGATTTAATAATAAATAATAGCATCATTACCATTAGAATAAGAAACTAGTTCTAAAATTAATGTGTAATTATTAATATAAATAAAGGGAATGAAAATTTTTTTATATAATTTATTTTCCATAGATTATTAGTTATAATTAAATCAATTGCGCCCGTAAACATGCATATATATATATATATATATATATATATATATATATATATATATATATATATATATATATATATATATATATATATATATATATATAATTGTTTTTGGCTTGAATTCATTTTAGTTGAGTCCAACTCAGCTTAATTTGATTTAAGTTTTGATAAAAAAAATTAGAACCAACTAAAACAATAATACAAGTTGATTTCAGTTTCTGCAACACTGTTTTTTTTTTTTTTTTTTTTTTTGGCAATTCAATTCTCAAATTCTATTTGAAGTATCTAAGAACCATTCATAGTGCTTTGACTCATAAAATTTAACAATTATGCCTATAAGTGATCACATGTGGTTACGTGTGTGACCATATGTTAATTGTCAAAGTGTGTCAAAATTATTGGAACCCATTAGAACATGGAAAAAAATTTAAATAAACTCATGCACTTTTAGCTGAGATTAAATAAGCTTATAATAAATTTTTAGATTAAATAAGTCCTAAATTTTCGAATTAAGGCTTAATAAGTTATCATCTAATAAAATATTATTTTTTTCTAATTTTAAATATTAAAAATTATTTATTATTTTTAATTAAAATAAATTAAAAAAAAAAGAAATTGAACAGCATAACCAAAAATTATTTAATATTAAAATTATTTTTTTAATATTTTATTTTAAAAAATAAGAGAAAAATATTTTAATTTTTTTTTGTCTAAAAAGAGGGTTTATTTAGTCTTAAACGAAAAATTCTATTCTTATTTAATGCTCGACTAAAAGTACAGAGTTTATTTATTTATTTATTATATATATATATATATATACACACACACGCCTGCGAATAAGAGGTGAATTTATATATAAATATAAATATTCTTATTTTTTTATATTATTCATAATTATATTATTTTTTATTATTTAAATTAACTTAAGAATTTTAATAAATTTAAAATACTTAATCTACATGTACTTTCTATTATAATTTAAAATAAAATTTTATAAAAAAAATCATAAATTTGCGTTTCTTTCAAGAACAAATCCTTAATTATGTATTAAAAAAGAAACCAACTTCAATTTGGATTCCTATCCAATATTCTAACTTAAATTATATGGCCCTTTTATTGTAAGGCCAAAATTTTACATATAATTTATAATCTCTCTAATTTTACAATTTATCTGTAATATGCAAAAATATAAATGAGATAGTCAACCTATAAACAAATTAAAAAGAACATAATTTTAATTTATATTTACAAAAATATATATAACTATAAACTATTAAATTTTAATTAGCAAAGAATTTTACTAACTAAAAAAATTTTAAGACAATTTTCGTTACTTTTAATGTTTGATTCTCAGTCATTATACAAAAATATTATTATTTATAGAAAAAATAAGTATATTATTCAAATCTAAATGAGATAAATACTAAAATATAAATATAAAAACATTATATACTAAAATATAAATATAAAAATATTATTAGCAAAATATGTATTTATTTCTAGTTTTAATGCGATGAGACCTATTCTCAAGTTTTAGTTAATTTAATTAATATAAAATAAAATTTAATAAATCACATAAAAATATATTCATATAATAATTTCCAATAGAATGTTAATGTGATACTAATACTAATAAAAAAAATTGACATGAATGTTGAGGCAATTGGTGCTGAATAGGTTTTGAGGCGTGATAAATCACTATTTTTATAGTATTAATTGTCTCCACTTGATTGCTGTAAGGTTATGGTAATGTATCTCCAAGATACAATAGAGCCTGAAATCTGCAGACAGTAACTTTTGAAGATTTCCCTTGAAAACTTTTGGTACAAACAGAATTTAGAGAGACTAGAAGAGCAGAAGAAGAAAAAGAGATAGAAGTAGTATATATGATTTAAGCAACTCATCCATATTTATGGAAAATGAAATGTTATGACATCTTTTTTAGACATCACATCTGATTGTTTTCAACAGACACGATTGTTTGTATGTAATAGACATATCTATTTATTTTCAGACACATCTACTTGCTAACAGATACACACACACACACACACAGACACATACACACACATATATATGAAAAATAGAATAAAAAAAAATTATTTATTTCACACACATATGTGTCAAGTACCATTATAGAATAATATATATTTATTTAAATATATATAATTCTATATATTTCATTTTCTTTCCACTTTTTCCCTTTCTTGTATTTTAACAATATGAGAATTCTTTCTCTCTCTATTATCTAACATACAAACTATTTATAATAATCTGTCACTTAGCTTGTATTGTTGGATTCCATTGTTTTATGCATAATGAAAAGTATCTTTCAATTTCAACTTTTCCTTAGTTTAAGTATTACAAAATTCTAAAGAAATCATGGTGGCCTTACCTTAAACCTAAATTCCTATTAAATAGAACCTGAAATACTACACACATAAATCAATTAGTTTGAATTAAAAGTTCACTAAAATTTAAGCAAAAATATGGCATTGTGCTACCTCCTATTTTCATGAACATTTACAAAAATTATTCTAACTTTTTTGTTGAAGTGGCATCACTTCCTATGTTCATATAGGCGAA
This sequence comes from Hevea brasiliensis, assembly GCF_030052815.1. Lineage (NCBI taxonomy): Eukaryota > Viridiplantae > Streptophyta > Magnoliopsida > Malpighiales > Euphorbiaceae > Hevea > Hevea brasiliensis. Next base: position 124,546 of record NC_079494.1, on the reverse strand, counting down.
GTTTTCTTTGTAATAATATTAAACTTCATTAAAAGTATAAATACTCATCCTCATTCCATTAACTTAATACACTAAGTACTTAAATATAATATTTACTAATGATTTATTGTTATCCTTTAAACTTTATTTAGTAATATGATAAATCCATTTTATATACGTATTTTAGGGTAGTTTTGCATCCATTTTGCTCTTTTTAGTGTAGTAATTTTATACTTTTAATGCTTATTTTAGTTAATTTGTTAATTTTAGTTTCATTATATTTAATTTTTGAAATTTTAATGTTTTTTTGATAGATTTTAATAAGGTTTAAAGGCAAAAAGATCTATATAGAAGAAATTCAAAGTGATTTGAAAGCTTAAAGTTGTGTGAAAAATGAAGAAAATTTCCTTAAGGAAGAAGACCAGCCGAGATTTTTAAGGGCTTCAACATGTCCTTTGTTGAAGGTCGTGTGAAGATAAGAGTCAGTCAGCAGGAATCCATATGAGGCATGTAGATTCAACAATGGGTCATGCAGACAGAGATTTTGGAACAAAATCTGTTGAAAGTTTCAAGGACTTTAACATGCCCCGTGTAGCTAGTCGTGTAGAATCTAAAGGCTCCTCTGACGAATCAACATGAGGCATGTTGAAAATAACTTAAATCAACATGAGGCATGCGGGATGACGCTGGCAGATTTGCTGACATGGAAAAATTTTCTCTTTTCACACCTTTTGTCTTTATCTCTTTAGAGACCATTTTTAGGGCAAAGCTTGAGGGGATATATAAGCATCATATTCTCATTTTTACCATAAGGAGAAAGAGAGAGAAAAATCAAAAGAGAAAGGAAAGAAGGAACCACGCCATTTTTTTTTTAGGAATGACACCTGCAGAGTGACGTTTCCAGCTTCCATTTTCAGAGATTTAGATTCTCTTCTTCTGGGTTCTTTTATTTTTAGTCATATTTTTATGTTTTCTTGCTCTATTTCATATTTACTACTTGTAAATACAAGCATGAGTGAGTAGATACTTAGGATTTCAGAGTTAGGTGTAATGATTTAAGTTTTATTTGTGGATTTGGATTGGTTTTAATCATATTTTAGTATATATAAGTTTTTATTCTTATCTTGTGTGCTTATTTACATACCCATTGTTGGTACCCTTTGGGTTTTGTTCTTAATCTTAGATTAAAGGATCGATAGGTGAAAATATATGATAGATAATCAAGATAATGAACTTAATTACCTAGTGTTAGAAATAAACTAGTGGGTTGGAGGAATTTCAAGTTAATTAAAGTGCTTGAAGGGTTTTGGGTAATTAAACATCGCATGAGAATGGGTTTAGTTTCCTTTAAAATACTCTTTAGTTTGCTTGAAAGAGAAACTAAAGGAAATCAGAATCAACTTTCTTCAAACTTGTATTTCCCTTAATCTTAGTTTTGCCTATCCAAATCCCAATGAAATTTACTTCATAAGCCTCAACTTTGGAATCAATTTTGCCATTAATTAATTAAGCTTTAGTTACTTGCTAAAATTTTAGTAAATTAGTATAGTACTTAGAAATTTAATTGCTTAATTCATTATAATTTTCTTATTTTTCTAATTTAATTTGCTGCATCTCTTACTCTATTTTTGGTACAAATTATTAATAGCCTAAATAATCGTGACTTTTATAGTTTGTTACTCAAACAACAAATCTCTGTGGGATGATATCTTTTCTTTACTACTTGAACGATCCGTATACTTGTAGAGTACGCATCACGTTTTTAGCGCCCTTGCCGGGGATTTGTTTTTGTTTGATATTAGACGATTGATTTTTTTGTTAATTTGGGCATTTTATTTTTTATTTTAATTTCTTTTCTTTATCATTTTACTTTGAGATTTTCTTGTTTTGGTTTTTCAGGTACATATCTTTTATATGGGAAGAACAAAAAGTGTAAAAATTGATTTAATTTTTGATCCTGAGATTGAAATGACAGCTAAAGCTTTAAGAGTAGAGTCTAAAAGAAAAAAAGCTGAACTCAGAATTCAAAGACAGCAAGAGCAACATCAAGAGCAATAAGTGATAGAAGCTATGGCAAACAATAGAGTGGAAGCAAATAATTTTGAGTTGAAGCCCTCACTTTGTCAAATGGTTCAACAATCACAGTTTGGGGGAGATCTTACTAAGAGTACACATGTACACCTTACACATTTTCTTGAGATTAATGACATGCTGAAGATAAATAGAGTGCCAGATGATGCCATCCGACTGAGATTATTTCCTTTTTCTTTGAAGGATCATGCTAGGGAGTGGTTGCATTCATTACCTCCGGGTTCAATAACTACTTAGGATGAGTTGTCACAAGCTTTCTTGGCTCAATACTTTCCTCCTAGCAAGACTACCAAATTGAGAAATGAATTAACTTCTTTTAGACCAAGGGATGATGAGAGTCTCTATGAAGTATGGGAGAGATCTTCAAAGGAGATGTCCACACTTGGAATCCCTAAATGGATGCTAGTTCAACATTTCTACAATGGTATTTCTCCAGTAATTAGAAGTATAATTGATGCATCTTCAAGAGGGGATCTTATGGAGAAGTTAGAAGATAAAGCTTATTCAGTATTAGATAAAATTGCTTGCAATAATTATCAATGGAGCTGTGAAAGGAATTGACTGAAGAAGCCATCAGCTGGTGTATATGAGTTGGATGCCATGAGTATGTTCAATTCCAAATTTGATGCTTTAACGAAAAAAATGGATAAGTTAAGCATGAAGGTTGATTCTTCATTTGGAGGATCTAGTCATGCAGAAGATGTTGGTGTAGGAAATATGCATTGTATCAATGATTTTCCTTCTTATGGGCAAGAGTTTGGAAATGAGCAAGTTCATTTTGTTGGGAATTATAATCAGAAGCTAGTTGGTAATCCTTTTTCTGCTACATATAATCTAGCATGGAGGAACCACCCTAACTTTTCTTGGGGAGGTCGACAAGGACAACAGCAGCATAATTATCAACAACCTCCTAATTTTCAGCAGCAATAGCAGAATATTTAGCAAAACAGAGTACCACCTAGATTTCCACCACAAAGGAATCAAAATACTCCTGTTCCATAACCACCAGTTCAGTCTTTAGACCAAGATTCAATTTTGAAGTCTATGATGGAGAATTTCTTAGCTGCTTAGCAGAAATAAGGAGAAATGATTCAAAAATTAACTTCAAGGATATATTAGCTTGCCACTCATAACAGGATGTTGGAAAACCAAATAGCTCAACAAGCAAGCTCTTCTAGCAAAGCACAAGGAAAACTTCCAAGTCAACTAGAGAATCCTAGAGAACATTGTAAGGTAGTGATCCTAAGGAGTGGGAAAATTGTGGGAGAAGGAAACAAAGATGAGGTAGAAGAGAAAAAGAAGAAAGAAGATGAAGACAAGAATGAATCTACTTCAAATTATGATGAAGTTAATGAGAAAGTAAACAAGAAGAAGGAAGTTGAAAAAGAAGAAGAGGAAAAGTATGTGCCTCTACCAGCATACAAGCCACCATTGCCATATCCTCAGAGGTTTCAGAAAGCAAAGTTAGATAAGCAATTTGAGAAATTTTCAGAAGTTTTGAAGAAATTATACATTAACATTCCATTTATAGATTTAATTTCTCAAATGCCCTCATATGCTAAGTTCCTGAAAGAAATTTTGACAAACAAAACGAGACTAGAAGATTATGAAACTATGGCATTAACAGAGGAATGTAGTGCTCTCTTACAGAATAAGCTCCCACCGAAGTTGAAAAATCCAAGAAGTTTCTCTATTCCTTGTCATATTGGGGACACTAGCATTGATAAAGCATTATGTGATCTTGGAGCTGGTGCAAGTTTGATGCCACTCTTCATTTGTGAAAAGTTGAAGGTTGGAGAATTGAAGCCAATAACCATTTCTTTGCAATTGGCTAATAGATCTATCAAATATCCAATGAGAATTTTGGAGAATGTGCCATTGAAGGTTGGAAAATTTTTCATTCCTGTGGATTTTATGGTTCTTGAAATGGAAGAGGATATTCACATACGTATCATTTTAGGGAGGCCATTTTTAGCCACAGAAGGGGCTATAATTGATGTGAAGAATAGTAGGTTAACATTAAAAGTTGGAGAAGAGGAGGTGGAATTTAATTTCAATCAAGCTTTGAAGAAACATCATGAAGTTGACCCTTGTTTAAAGGTGGATGTTATTGATGAGATTGTGGAAGAAGAATTTAGGAAAAGATATCCTGAGGACCCTTTGGAGAATTGTTTGGTACATAGTAAAACAACAAAGGATGAAAATCCTAAAGTTGTAGCTTTTGCTCAAATTTGAAAGCAACTCAAGAAGTTGTAGGAGATCAAGTTTTGCAAGTTGAAGAGTTGAAACATGAAGTTCCACAACCACCCTTACTAGATGAGAAGGAAGCACCACAGGTAGACCACAAACCACTTCTATCTACGTTAAGGTATGCTTTTCTTGGACCTAATTCAACTTATCCTATCATTATTAGTGCAACTCTGAGTGATGTACAAGTTGAAAAATTGTTGAGAGAGTTAAGAGCATATAGGAAAGTCATTGGTTTGACCATTAATGATATCAAGGGTATAAGCCCTACCTTGTGCATGCATAGGATTCTTTTAGAGGATAATTTTAAAGCCACCATAGAACATCAAAGAAGGTTGAATCCTAATATGAAAGAAGTGATGAAGAAAGAAATCTTGAAATTGCTTAAAGCTGGGATCATTTATCCTATTTTCTGACAGTAGTTGGGTTAGCCCGGTTCATGTAGTCCCTACGAAAGGAGGTGTGACCGTTGTGAAAAATGAAAATAATGAGTTGATACCTACTAGAATTGTCACAGGATGGAGGATGTGCATATACAGGAAGCTTAATAGTGCCACTAAGAAAGACCATTTTCCCTTGCCTTTTATTAATCAAATGTTAAAGAGGTTAGTAAAACATTCATATTTTTGTTATTTGGATGGGTATTCTGGTTTTTTTCCAAATCCCAATACATCCTAGTGATCAAGAGAAAACCACATTCACATGTCCATATGGTACGTTTGCATATAGAAGAATGCCTTTTGGCTTATGTAATGCACCAGCTACTTTTCAGTGGTGTATGATGGCCATTTTCTCTGATATTATTGAGGAAATTATGGAACTTTTCATGGATGATTTTTCTGTACATGGTTTTTCTTTTGATAATTGTTTATCTAACCTCTCTAAAGTGCTTAAAAGATGTGAAGAAACAGATTGGTGCTAAATTGGGAGAAATGTCATTTTATGGTGCAAGAAGGCATTGTTCTTAGACATTTGGTGTCACATAGAGGAATTGAAGTGGACAAAGCTAAAGTATAAGTGACTGAGAAGATGCCTCCACCAACTTCAGTGAAGGGAATTAAAAGTTTTCTTGGGCATGCTGGTTTCTACAGGTGATTTATAAAGAATTTTTCGAAAATTGCTAAACCTCTTACAAATTTGTTAAATCATGATGTTCCTTTGAATTTTGATCAAGCTTATTTTGATTCTTTCAACAGGTTGAAGAAAGCTCTAACAACAGCCCCTACTATGCAACCTTTAGATTGGTCATTGCCATTTAAGGTTATGCGTGATGCTAGTGACTTTGCTATGGGAGCTGTACTTGGTCAAAAAAAAGAGAAGAGGTCTTATGCAATTTATTATGCCAGTAAAACTATAGATAGTGCTCAAGGAAATTATGCCAACACTAAGAAGGAATTTTTAGTTGTGGTATTTACTGTGGAAAAGTTTAGGTCATATCTGGTTGGATCAAAAGTGATTACCTATACAGACCATGTTACCATATGATATTTGATGAATAAAAAGGAAGCAAAGCCAAGACTGATAAGATGGGTTTTATTGCTACAGGAGTTTGATTTACAAATTAAAGATAAAAAAGGGAGCTGAAAATGTTGTAGCGGATCATCTATCAAGGATTAAGTATGAGAGTAAAGATGGAAATGAAGAGGAATTGCTAATTGACTAGTTTTTCTCAAATGAGCAATTGCTAGTTATTGTTGATGCATTGCTATGGTTTGCAAATTTTGTCAATTACCTATCATGTGGAGTTTTCCCACCAGATGTGAACTATTAACAGAGGAAGAAATTTTTGCATGATGTAAAATTTTATACATAGGAGGATCTATTATTGTTTAAGAGATGTAATGATAGCCTAGTTAGAAGGTGCATGCCTGAAGAGGAAATAGAAAATATTTTAGAGCATTGTCATTATTCTGACTATGGAGGTCATTTTAGTGCGGATAAAACAGTGGATAAAGTACTTTGAGCTGGATTTTATTGGCCATACATGTTTAAAATTGTGAGAGAGTTTATTTTGAGATGTGATAGATGTCAAAGAGTGGGGAATATTTCAAGGAAAAATAAAATGCCACAACAAGGAATTTTGGAGATTGAGTTATTTGATGTTTGGGGCATAGATTTCATGGGACCATTCCCATCATCTTTTGGGAATAAATACATTTTGGTAGGTGTGGATTACGTGTCAAAATGGGTTGAGGCCATTGCTTCCCCTACAAATGATGCTAGGGTAGTAGTAAAATTTTTGAAGAAGTTTATTTTCACTAGATTTGGAGCGCCAAGAGCTATAATCAGTGATGGTGAATCTCATTTCTGTAATAAACAATTTGAATATCTTTTAAAAAAATATGGGGTTACTCATATGGTAGCTACACCTTACCATCCTTAGACTAGTGGGCAAGTTGAAGTATCTAATAGGGAATTGAGAGAATTTTGGAAAAAATTGTTAATCATTCAAGGAAGGATTGGTCATTGAGGCTAGATGATGCAGTGTGGGCATACAGGACAGCTTACAAGACACCCATTGGAACTACACCTTTTAAGTTAGTCTATGGAAAATCATGTCATTTGCCAGTTGAGTTGGAACACAAAGCATATTGGGCAATCCAAACTTTGAATTTTGACTTAAAAAGTTCTGGAGAGAAAAGGTTGCTTCAATTAAATGAACTTAAAGAGATAAGTTGGATGCCTATATGAATGCTAGGATTTTTAAGAAAAGGACTAGATTTTGGCATGATAAGCATATTAAAAGGAAGCAATTTAAAGAGGATGACCTGGTTTTATTGTATAATTCTAGACTTAGACTCTTTCTTAAAAAGTTGAAATCAAGATAAGATGGCCCTTTCAAGGTTGTCAAAGTTTATCCCCATGGAGCTGTGGATATTTGGAGTGAAAATTCTGGGCTTTTTAAAGTTAATGGTCAAAGGCAAGGCTTAAGATTTATATCACAAGCCAGCCAATTGAAAAGGGAACAAGTTATTTCCTTGATGCTCCACCAATTTACTAAATTAAGGAGGGTCAAGCTAATGACCTGAAATTAGCGCTCTTTGGGAGGCAGCCCAAAATTTTTCCCTATACTTAATTTTTTTCTTTTGCTTTGTTTCATTTTTACACCCCATTGAACTCAAATTTGACATTAAAATTTCTTTATGCAGGTTAATGGAGATTTTTAAGCAAATGTGTATGCTGAATTAAAGGAATAAATGTCTGGGAAGTTGCTGAACCTCATATTTATTTTCTATAATGCATGTTATTCTTAACAAAGTCAAATCTGAACTAATTCAAGCTTTATGTCTGATTGCAGCAATATGGAGGAGTGGAAAGTTGTTTTTGTTTCAAAATTTTGAGGAAATTAGTGAGAAATGCATGAACTTTCATAATAATCAATAGTAATATGTTCTTGACTTTACTTCTTGGGTAATTAATTTTGATGTATTGCACTGAGATTGACATATTTGCCTTTGGATATTTTGTAAAATTTCATAGTACAATTCTACAGAAATTTGGTCATGTGAACAATGTCTGTAGCAGAATTTTCGTTCCTTGTTCATGAATTTTTAATGTTAAGTTTGGGGTTGAATTAGGGTGTTATTCCTTGCGGTGTGACTGTTAATGCGAATATTATTTAAGTAATGTTTTAGTTTGTGTTTGCTGCATTGATGAATTTTATGGATTTTGAGTGAAATTTTTGCTCAAATTTTGTTTTGGGTTAGGTTTTAGTGTGTTTAGGATCACATTTTTAGGTTGTATATCAGGTCATTTAGCACTGGGTTTAACATGATGTATGTTGGGGGTACTGTCACCACTAAAACCTGTTCTTAGCACTTTAAATTGCTAAAAATGTAAAACCTGCCAAGAGTTTTAAGGGGTCTCACATGCCTCATATAGCATCTCATGTACAATCACACGGGGTATGTCACTTTTTCCTTTTATCCCAACATGCCTCATGTCATTCATCTTTTACCCAATCACACGAGGCATGTCACCCCACAACTATTTCCAACATGCCTCATGTCAGATCCTAGGTATATCACCACTTAAACTTTTACCCTAGCCATTTTATCCTATTTTATCTCATCAGCTGCACGACCTAAGCTTTCACTGTTTCTTCTATGGTGCGCACTAAATAACTTTCCACCCACATTCCCAAGCTGCGAGCCATAAAAATTGCTAGTAACAGTAACTCTTTAACCACAGCACCAAGTCCCACACCACCCAATACTACACCCGAAGTTCCCATTTCAACCCCAAATCCCCAAATTCTTAATACGAACCCTAATTCCCCAACTCGCCAATCCTCTCATTCTACCCCTAATCCCAACAATGCAATCCAAGATGCCACACCTTCCACAAAAAAACACATAAAATCCACCCTTTCTGCTGTTTACGAGTCGCGAAAAAGAAAGAAATCAGTTCCTAGCTCCTTTGCTCCATCGAAATAGCCTAGGGTTGTTTCCCCACAACCTGTTATGCTAGGACTCGCTCTGCTACTCAAGGTCCTATTTCTCCATAGGTCTCTTCTACTCCAACTAGGGCTCAATCACCTCTGCGTCATTCCCCAACAGTGTCTCAAATTGCTCCAGTTATCCCTCAATCTGGCGAGAAGGTAAATTCATTTTACCCATGGACTTTTAGAGATTATGAAATGAGGAAAAATTATGAGGCACTTTTTAATAAGAAAAATTTAGCCACCAAGTATGTTAATGAACACAGTCTCACGGAGATAGGGCTTTATGACTCTGTTAGTGAATATTTGGAGAATTTAGGTGGGAGTGATTTTGCTAAAATTCAAGAACCTACTTATAAAGAATTGACATTTTAGTTTTTAAGCTCACTAAAATTGGATTTCCAGCCCATGAACAATAACCATAGGGACACCATTTCCTTTAGGTGTTTGGGTTAGGATAGGGAACTTGACACTGCTCAAGTAAATGCTTTATTTGGTTTTTGTAATGATGGTGCAAAAGTGATTGAGTGGCAAAGGATTATTTATGACCCCCCTTCATTTTGGAAGTCAATTGCAACCATAGTTCTGCTAAGGCCTTAGCTATCCAAGACCCTGCTCTTAGATACTTGCAAAGGTTCATGTCTTATACTATACTAGGCAGGGGGCATAGTAATGGAGTTGTAGGGAAAAATGATTTATTCTTTTTATAGTGCATAAAAGAGAAGAAAAAGATAAATGGTGCTTATTTCTTTATTCTCATATGAAACATATAGTGTCTAAGCATTCAGCTGGCAGTATAGTTATTGGAGGGATGATGACTGTGATTGACAAATCATTTGGTTTTAACCCTGACCAATATGCTATGGCATCTATGGTTGGCCAGTCCTTTCTGGACAGGATTATCATGACTCAAATGAAAATTTGTATGAAAAGAGGTGATGTTTATATGTTGGTAAATGGGGGACATGAGGGTGAACAGCAGCAGCAATCACAGGGTATAGGACAGCAAACTGATGCTGGTCCTTCTAGCTCTCACCCACCTACTGTTGGACAATCAGACTTATTTGCTTTTCTTGAAAGTTTGGAAGCCAAAATTGATAGAACGAGCGGTGCATAGCAGCCTACCTCTGATGATAGCTCTGATATTATTGTTTATCTGAAAGCTTTAGAAGCTAAGGTTGATGCACTTGGTCAGAAGCAAGCCAAGCTTGAGAAAAAGATTAAAAAGAAGTTTTCTTCATTCAAGAAAAAGCAGAAAATTCATGCCAGAGAAATGATTGACATCTATAACAAGCTGGCAGCCTCTTTTAACTAGCTGTACAAATGGGGCCAAGACATTTTCGAAGAGATGAAAGCTATGATAGAAAACCTGGATACTACTTCTGAGAAATCCAATGAGCAACCAGCAGCAGCAGCAAATGAGCTAGTGCAATCCACAAATGAAGAAGACCAACTAGCTGTCTAGTTTTAGAAATTTGTTTTTGTTAGTTTCAGTTACCTTATCAAACTTTAGCTTTTAATTGCGTAAATTTGTCAGTCTATTTTATGTTTTAACTATTAATTTCATGGTTATTAGAACTTCTACATGTTTTATCTATTTGTGAATGGTTTAAATTTTTGTTATTCTTCATTCTTGTTTGTTTCATGAATCTTAAGTTGGCTTGTTCCTTATTGCTGGCTGCATTGGTTTATTTTGTTGTGCTACATGCATTATCTTTATAATCCAGATTTCTATTGAATTGCTCATTTTCTTTAATCTCAATCTCTATTGGTTATTATAATAGCATTATTGATATTGCTTTTTGATAGTTATATAACTGCATTATTGAAAATATAGTAGCTGCTCTTCTGTTAGCTATTGCAATGCAGCATCTGAGGTAACTTCTGGACATTCACATGCTGCATGTTGACACTGCTACATGCCTCATACTAAGGGTTATGCTATCATGTGAGCTATTTGAATTACTTCAAATTGCAAAGTTTTTGAAACCCACCGAAATTTTCATGGAGCATGACATGCCCCATGTTGGTACCCAGTGTCAGTTGATCAGCATTCAGCACAAGGCATGCCAATTTACCTTTACTTCAACACGCCTCATGCTTTTTTATTAACATGCCTCATGCTCCAAATACTTATAATTCACATGCCTCATGTACATATTCTGATTATTCAAAATAGGCATGTGTGTTCTACATGGTAGCTCTGTTCCACTTTTTATTGGTTTATATCTCTAGAGCTATCATTAATTGATTTCATTTACAATCTTGCCACTTCAATTAAGCCAATGAGGATGTTGTGTCATTTGAGTTTGGGGTAGGGCAAAATTTTTGCAAAATTTTTAATCCTTTTTATTTACATTACTTATTTGCATTTCATTCATACTTAGTTACTTAGTTCCCATACACCATACACCTACACCATGTAAATATATACACTTGCATACAGATATCATATAGATTATGTATAGTTTTTATTTCATTTTTTTATTTTATTTTTTATTTTTATTTAATTTTTGCATTTATTTTAGGAATCATGCATACATAAAAAATAAATTTCTACCTAATTCTTAGAAGATCGAGAATCATTTTGAAAAGCAATTGAGCTTGCCTCTAGATGGGTTTGATGGATTGAAAGTTTCGGATTGGTATAAGGCTATATGATTCTTATCTAGGTTTATATTTTCTTAGCCAAGGGTCACCCAATTAATTATATTGAGTTTTGAATACTTAGAGAAAACTCTAGAGTAAGAAATAGCTAATTGTGTGTCACCAATCCTAGAACAAGCCTTCTAGACCTTTCGAGATGAAATCTTAGCATTCACTTGAAAAGAGAAATGATGAAGGCATTCTTTGAATTTTTAAACCCACATTTTTAGCCTTAACCAACCCCACTTTAAAAATTTCCCTTTGAAACCAATTTGAGCCTTCATTTATACCCCTTATTTCCTTGGTACCCATAATCTACCTGGCCATAACCTAAACACTTACCTACCCTTTATGAGAATAATTTGTTTAAGTGATAGATAAAAAAAAAAAAAAAGAAGAAGCATATAATAATCAAGTGGGAGAAGTACTAAAGTAAAATTGGCTAGCAATCATTGTAACACCCTCCCGGTAGCAACTCCGTACATTCTACTGTTCTGGTGACCGGTGTCGGTCCGGACATCTAGAACGTCCGGAAAAATATTTAAACTAAAGTCAGGAACCATAATTAACTCAAATATTAATAAGAAAAATTTAGGAGAAATTTTAGAAATAAAATACAACCAAGTTAAACGAGCCGGTGCCCAAGCGATGGGTAACCAGAGGGAAGTTGCGGTTCTCGCAACGAGGAGCTCTAGACTCGGGGAAAAATTCATAAAATAATTTTTGGGACTCCAGAGAAGGGTCATTGAGGTTCCTATGGCATTAGAATGCCAAGAAAATATTTAGAAAATTTTTTCAATCGGTACAGACAATTTTGACCCGTTAAGCCAAACGGAGGGCATTTTGGTCATTTCGCCTTCACAGGTGATTTTTGGCCGACTTGTCCAGTTAAGTAAATAATTATTATGATCTAAAATATGAATAAATAATGATAAAAATTAAATTGAAAATGAGTAGAGAAGAGAAGAAAAAAAAATGGAAGAAAATACCAATTATGACATCATATGATGTCATTAAACACTTACCCACCAATCACATTTAGTCAACACTTAAATTAACTAATAAAATATGTATAAGAATACAACAAAAGCTCCTAAAATTCCAGCAGCCATCACCTTCACAAAGCTCACCCGTAGCTTTCAAATTCCATAGCCAAACCTCCATTGATTTTCAACCAAAGCTTCATTTCTCTCCTCTTTTCACCATAATTCCTCCTACTCCTTTCACTAAAATTTATCCTTGCACCTTGTATAACCTTTTGGCAGCCAAGAAGAAGAAAGAAAGTGAAGTTAAGCTTGGGAAAATTCTGCCCTACAAGAGGTTAGTGCACCTATCTACTTAAAACTTTTATTTTCCATGTTAGGGACTCAAAATCAACATGAATTTGTGAATTAAATGAACCAAATTTGTGTATATGCCTACCATGAATTTCGGTAGCCCTAAGGAAGGAACAATGATGGAGTGTTTTGATGGACTTAAAGTGGATTATAGATCATGTTTAAAGCATGTATGCATGTGGTTAGTGAATGAGTTAGTAATTAAGGTATATTGTGAAAACTTATAATGGAAACTAGGGTTTTGAGAAGTGAAAATTTGACTTGGCTTAGGAAATTGTTAGAGAACATTTTAATGGTCAATTAGTGACCATTTTAGGTAAGTTGACCATAATTTGGACTGAAATATAGCATGGCAAAGTGAATGAGTATGCTGCCTAGTGAGTGCAGCAGGGTGGCTGTGATTCCAGCCCACTTAGACAGCCATAACTTTGGCTGTGTAGGTCCAATTGGTGTTTGGCCAATTGGACATGAAACTAGACTTATAATGGCACATTTTTGCTGAAGAAACCATGCCCAAAAGACCAAACCAAGAGGATCAAAAGTTGGCCCCAATCCGGATACCCTGTACCCAGAAACTGCAAAATGACCAAATGAACAGTAACTGTTCATTTGGCCATAACTCACTGTAGAAATGGTCAATTGACCTGAAATTTTTACAGCAACAAGTTAAGACATAGAAAAACAACTTTCATGAAGAAACCTACCCCAAATTATGACCAGAACTTAATCAAAATGGCAGTCACAGTCACTGTTCATGGTACTATAGATTTGGTAAATTCTGCAGAATTGAAATCCGGCCAGCTGTGGTTTTTGGACCATATCTGGAGCTACAAAACTCCAAATGGAGTGATTCAAAAAAATAAATTCAACTAGACAAAATAAGGAACAACTTTTGTGTTTACCATTTCCTCAAATTTCCACTGTAACAGTCTCTAATAGAACAGTAAACTTATGGTATAAAAACTGAAAATTCTGCCACTTAGTGTTAGGCTTAGAAATGGTAATGGTGATCACTTCCAACAAGTTTTAAATGCAAAATGTGGTATGTTTGGAGTGTCAAAACCAATGTACCTATTTTTTATTCAAAAGTCAACATTTTTGTTGACCAATGAGGTGAATAGTGACACCAAAACTTGAAATTCAAATGTGAAATTAGAAATGCATTTAGGGGACTTTAAATTGCAATTGGCAATTAATACTAGCAAATGTAAAACTCAAAATGTGGGATCTTGGTGTAATTAGAATTAATATATCCATTAAGTATAAAAAAGTCAACATTTTGGTTGACTAGTAAGGTGAATAGTAATCAAAATGATTAGTAAATTAAGATGAAGACCTAGAACCAATTCTAAGCTTAAATGCTTAGAATTGTATGACAAATGTGGACTATGCATCCTAGTCAAAAATTTTAAAAAGAAATTAAGGCCATAAATTTGAAATCCATGAAATATTTATGGATTACTTGAAACATGAAAAATAAGTCACCTAATTGATATGAATAGATAGTTAGGGCTTATATGCCCATCACAAATGGAATTCATAAAATATTAATAACTCAACTTGAAATATAAAATTTGCAATTACATAAGTAGATTTTTGAATGTATAAATGAGAAAAGGAAAAATGTTTTGAATACAATGGTACATGTGAACCATTGTTTAGAATTGTGATTAATATGAATAACATAAAAAATGAATAAATGAACCATATTAATGTATGAATGAGACATTAGTTCTCATTATTGTAGAAAGGAGAAGTATTTTGAGTACAATGGTATAAAAGGATAATTGATGTGAATAGTGATCATATAAATGATCAAATGAATGTATGAATTATAATTGAAATTTATTATGAAATAATGAAGTCATAAAACACAATATATTAATGGTTAATGATATTATGTGCCCTTGTATTGCATAGACATGTGTGTCAGATTGGATAGTTTGGCATGCCAATAGGGTATTGTTTTAGCAATACTGCGAAAGGCTTTATGCCTGTATTCATGGCTTTATGCCCGTATTCATGGCTTTATGCCTGCATTCATGGCATTATGCCAACATTCATGGCTTCTACGCCCGATTATGTGTTATCATGGCTTTCTAGCCATACCGATCATACGTGGTTGGCGTTCTGCGTCCCATGGTATGACGGCCCGAGGCACCAAGGTGTCGATACAACGACCCGTTATCCAGTTTAGTCAGCCTGTCATAGGTTACTTGGGCAGTGAAATTTATTGAGATAAGTTAAGAATATTAGCAATTTAAAATATTAGAAATTAAATAAAATAAATGAGTAAGATGACCTAAAATAAATTAGAATAGTTATTTATTAGAAAGAATCGAAATGAACTAGACATATATTAAAATTTACTTATTATGAGATAATCTGAGACAACCTAGCAAGTATTGGGAAAATGCTAAAAGATTAGCAAAGAAAATTATAAAATAAATAAATATTGCAAATGAGACTTATATAATAATATAAGCATAAATTTATTATTTTCAGATCATTTTTTTTTCTTGTACATTATTACTGTACATTGGCGAAATAAACGCTTCCAAAGAAGACTAAATTAGGATAAAACATATTAAATTTTAGAAACCGCATGTGAAGTATAAATAGATCTTAATTATTTGAATGATGTTTTATTTCTATCTTTATTTGTATATTATTTTCTTGTTATATTATTGCACCACTAAGCAGCAATGCTTAGCGCGATGGAATTGTTTCCTCGCGCAGGTACTGAAGCTAGAACCCACTGGATGTTTGACTGGAAATTTTGAGAGTTCAGATCTGCAGAGTGTCAAAGGTTGTCACCTCCTCAGCAATGCATGTAGATAGGGCTCACATTAAGCATATCATGTATTTTGTGTATGTTAATTATTTCTTATATTGTAATATAAATTAGTAAATTATAATTAATTTGTATATCATGTAAATTATGAAATTTTGTAATTATTTTGTAAATTATGTAAATTAAGGAAATTTGAAAATTTTGCTTATGTAAATTGAGAATGTTTACATATGAATTGAGTACGAATGGAAATGTATGGAAATGATTATGAAATTGAGTTATATGAATGAGATGTGAATTATGAGATGAATGATTGAGAAATGAAATTGAAAAATGTTGAGATTTGATATTGGAGTTTGAGAGTGATGAGATATAAATATTGAAAGTGTTTTTCACAGGTTCCGAAGAACTGTTTTCTCCATTTTTAGCCGGTACTCCGCCGGATTTTCTTTAAAATTTTCGGAACCCCAAATAAATAATAATTTTGATAAATGGCTTAAATAAATTATATTCCATAAACTATATTCAAAACTATGACAAAAATTAATTAAGGAAAAAAATAGAGTGTGCCGGTACACCGTGTGACATATCTTACCCGGATATACTGTAGACGGGTAAGGGGTGTCACAATCATATCATGTTGCTAAAAATTATTTACCACCCAAGTATACAAAGATATGAGTTTGGGGATGGATTAAAAAGGGAGAATTGCAATGTAAAATTCAATGTTATTTATGTAGTCCCTAAAAGATTTTCAAAAATTGTATGCTAGCATTGGTAATTTATTTTAAAGTTCTTTCTCCCGTTTGATTAAAAAAATATATAAAAATAAAAATAAAAGTGTATCTTAATCTTTTTAACATGTTTTGTTTCCCTTTTACCTTTTCTTTGTTTGCCACATTATTACCCCTTAGCCCCATTACAACCATTAAAAATCCTTTTGATCTTTTGATTGTGTTTTGCTATATTAGTGGAGATTGGATTAGTTGGTTTGCTTATGAGATTGGCACATTATTCATCCATTTAACTATTTCCACCATCATTTGAGACACTTTAGTTTATGGATTATTTTAGAGCCTATTTGAGCATGATTTCTCTATGTAATTGATTGATTTGGGTTTGATGGAATGAATAATTGACCTGAGGCTAAGCGATAATAACTGTGGTGAGAATTAAATTCCTCATACCTTGAAGGTGGATATATGATTTGTTGGTGGCTAGAGATAAGTTTGAAAGCTTGGATGAGTGATTTTCATGAATCTAAGAAAAAGCCACCCCAATTGCATATAATTATTTTTAATTTGCTTGGGACAAGCAAAGGTTTGAGTTTGGGGGAATTTTATAAAACCATTTTATATAGGTATTTTAAGGTAGTTTTGCATCCATTTTGCCCTTTTTAGTTTAGTAATTTTATGCTTGTAATGCTTATTTTAGTTAATTTGTTAATTTTAGTTTCATTATATTTGATTTTTGGAATTTTAATATTTTTTTGATAGGTTTTAATAAGGTTTAAAGGAAAAAAAAAAGTCCATATAGAAGAAATTCAAAGTGATTTGGAAGCTTAAATTAGTGTAAAAAATGAAAAAAATTTGCTTAAGGAAGAAGACGAGCCGAGATTTTCAAGAGCTTCAACATGCCCCGTGTTGAAGGTCGTGTGAAGATAAGAGTAAGCCAGCAGGAATCCACATGAGGAATGTAGATTCAACAATGGGTCGTGCAGACAAAGATTTTAGAATAAAATTTGTCGAAAGTTTCAAGGACTTCAATATGCCCCGTGTAGCTGGTTGTGCAGAATCTAAAGGCTCCTCCTCCGAATCAACATGAGGCATGTTGAAAATAACTTAAATCAATATGAGGCATGTGGGATGACCCGTGATTTCGACATGGAAAATTTTTTTCTTTTCACACCTTTTGTCTTTATCCCTTTAGAGACCATTTTTAGGGCAAAGCTTGAGGGGATATATAAGCATCATATTCTCATTTTTACCATAAAAGAGAAAGAGAGAGAAAAATCAAAAGAGAAAGGAAAGAAGGAATCACGCCATTTTTTTTGGAGGAAGGACACCGGCAGAGTGACGTTTCCAGCTTTCATTTTCAGAGATTTAGATTCTCTTCTTCTGGGTTCTTTTATTTTTAGTCTTATTCTCATGTTTTCTTGCTCTATTTCATATTTACTACTTGTAAATACAAGCATGAGTGAGTAGATACTTAAAATTTCAGAGTTGGGTGTAATGATTTAAGTTTTATTTATGGATTTGGACTAGTTTTAATTAGATTTTAGTATATGTAAGTTTTGATTCTTATCTTATGTGCTTATTTACATACCCATTATTGGTACCCTTTGGGTTTTGTTCTTAATCTTAGATTGAAGGACCAAGAGGTGAAAATCTATGGTAGATAATCAAGATAATGAGCTTAATCACCTAGTGTTAGAAATAAACTAGTAGGTTAAGAGAAATTTCAAATTGATTAAAGTGCTTAAAGGGTTTTGGGTAATTAAACATCGTATGAGAATGGGGTTTAGATTCCTTTAAAACACTCTTTAGTTTGCTTAAAAGAGAAATTAAAGGAAATCAGAATCAACTTCCTTCAAACTTGTATTTCCTTTAATCTTGGTTTTGCTTATCCAAATCCCAATGAAATTTACTTCATGAACCTCAACTCTGGAATCGATTTTGCCATTAATTAATTAAAGCTTTAGTTACTTGCTGAAATTTTAGTAAATTAGTATAATACTTAGAAATTTAATTACTTAATTCATTATAATATCCTTATTTTTTCAATTTAATTTGCTGCATCTTTTACTCTATTTTTGGTACAAATTATTGATAGCCTAAATAATCGTGACTTTTATAGTTTGGTACTCAAACAACAAATCTCTATGGGACGATATCTTTTTCTTTACTACTTGAATGACCCGTATACTTGCGGAGTACGCATCATAATAATACTATAAAGTAGAGTTCCCATCACTAGTAAATTTAATAGAATATTTTTAATCCTAATCCAGAACATGTACTTATGATCATAACTCTCGAGAGCTTTTTTGTTAAAGGATATGCTAGATTATTATACGATTTAATATAAATATGATAATAACACCATTAGAGACTAATTATCTCATATTTTCATGTCTTACGTTTATATGTATGGGCTTTTCCATTGATTTTTTTACTATAAGTTTTAGACATCTTGATTTGACTATCACAATGTAAAGAAATAAATGGCACAGGTTGTGGCCATAACTTAATGTTCAACAATAAATTTCTCAGCCATTCTGCTTCTTTACTTACAGTTACCAAAGCTATAAAGTTGGATTCCATTGTAGAATGAGTTATACAAGTTTATTTTTTTGATACCCAAGAAACAGCATCTTCCCCTAAGGTGAACACCTAACCAGAGGTTGACTTATTATCATCAGCACTAATTATCCAAGTAGCATCTGTATAACTTTTTAAAACAATTTGAAAATTTGTCACATAATGGTTCGTATTTATAGTTCTTTTTAAACAACCAAAAATCCTTGAAATTGCTTTCTAAGGTTTAAAACTAGGGTTGCTAGTATATCTTGGTAATTTACATATTGCAAAAGTAATATTAGGTCTACTGCAATGCATAACATACATTAAGCTACCAACAGCACTAGCATACTCAATTTGAGCAATTGCTCTATCAGAATTTTCATTCTGTTTTGCAAGAAACATATGGAGTATTTGTTATTCTCAATATAATGAGATTGACAAAGAATAAAATCCCCACTATGTTTCTACTGGGTAGTTTAGGTAGATTCCTCCAGGATAACAACTAAAACAGAATTCTAGATAGTAATTTTAGAATTCTCTCAAGAATGAAATAAAGAATAATAATATTAATTGTAGGTAGAAATGAAGAGAAGAGAAAAAAGAGAAAAGTTAATAGATTTTTATTCTAAACTGCCATTTATAAAGCATTTATACCTCTTCAAACATATATAAAGTTTAATTTGTATCTATTAGAACAATTACATCTGTTCACTTACATCTTTTAGAATAGATACAATAGTTTACTTCATATTTCTTAGAATAATTAGATTTGTTCACTTACACCTTTTAGAACAGATACAACCATTCACTTTATATCTCTTAGAATAATTACATTTGTCGCTTATACCTCTTAGAACAGATATAATCATTCACTTTATATCTCTTAGAATAATTACATTTGTTCCTTTATACCTCTTAGAATACATATATAACTATTGGTAATGAACTGTTCATTTTTATAGCTTTTAATGAACAAACATAATTTTTTCAATATATGACAGCTTTTCTTATCACTGACAATTTCTAACAATATCCCTTCACTTAGCTAGTGATAGACACAATCAACATGAATTAAGATTTATGAATGCAAAAGGTGTCTTTCGACTTATACAAATAAATCTTATCAACTTCTTTAACACATTCGCCATGAGCTTTAGCTCCATATTATAGCCTCATATTTATTTCAATTATAAGTATGTCATCAATATAAAGACAAATTATTACACCAAAAACTTCTTCAATGTGCAAGTGTTTTTGAATTTGTTTAAGAGAAAAGTCTTATATGGTATGCAATAATTTCTTCCTATAAACATTCAAACTAGGCGCAAATTTTGCTATTATCCCTTCTACTTGAAATAATTCAGGAACAACCACTTTCAAATCCTCAAGCTTTGAAACAAGGTTATGTAACTTATGGACTTGATCCATAATAGAAACATTATCAACCATTTGGAATTCAAAATATTTCATGATGAGAAATTTATCCACATCTTGTTTTTTTCTGTGTCATATTTAAACTCTAGCGAATTCCAAATTGCCTTTGGAGACTTGATAGAGGTAAACAGGTCAAGCAACCTATCTGAAAAATTGTTGAGAGTATGACATTTGCACAATAATTCATCTTCTTCACGCCTTTTTTTTTCTGATTTACTTTTACCTTTTCAGCGAATATAATTTTTTCTTTCAAAAGGATCCAGCTTAACGAACTCTTGATTCATTACAGAAACAACCTGGGACTCTATTGTGATTAATACCTTAAAATTGTTGAGGTAAAGGGTGTTGAATAGGATTTGAAGCATGATGAATCACTATCTTTAAGGTATAAATTGCTCCTTATTAGATTGTTGTAAGGTTATGGCAATATACCTCCATGATACAATAAAGTCTGAAATCTATAGATAGCAACTTTTAAAGATTTTCCTTAAGAACTTTTGGTTTTAGAGAGACTAGAAGAGAAGAAGAAAAAGAAATAGAATTAGTATATATGATTTAAATAACTCATCCATATTTATAGAGAATGAAAAGTCATGGCACATTTTCTAGACAGGCAAATCTATTTATTTCTAGCAGACACGATTGTCTATATGTAATAAACATGTTTGTTTATTAACAAACATATCTAGTATTTATTTTATATATATATATGGAAAATAAAATAAAATAATTATTTATTTCACACACATATGTGCCAAGTGCCATCATAGAATAAAATATATTTATTTAAATATATATAGTTTTATATATTTCATTTTCTTTTCACTTCTTTTCTTTCTTGTATTTTGACAATATGAGAATTTTTTTTCTCTATTATTTAATATACAAGTTATTTATAATAATGTCAATATTCCATTAATGGGTACACAGACTATGACATAAAAATCTCATGATATTAATTTAATGAAAATTAAAATTTTATTCTTTAAATGACAATGCACTTATTACATTGTACATTTTTGAAATTACTCCTAAAAATTATTATAGGAGTATATAATTTTTTTTGTAGAATTAAGATAATATTATTATAAATGTAAGTCGATAAAAATGTGAGTATATCAATCAAATAAAAAAAATTAAAATTATATAAATGAAAATTTTAAACCAGTGGATATATATATAGTTTCCCCACAAAAAATACATATTAATTTAAAATTATTAAAAATATTAAAATATAAGTAAACAAAACTGAAAAAAAGTTTAAACAAATTTAGTACGATAAAAAACTTGCATGCAATATTATTCATCATTTTAATTTTTAAATAATATTTTTACGCATTCATATTTTGAAAGCGTTAATATTATATTATATTATATTTATAATTATGAATTATTTTGCACGTGCTTTAAAGAATATATATATATATATATATATATATATATATATATATATATATATATATATATATATATATATATATATATTAAAATACATATCTAACCCTTAAAGTAAGGAATGTGTATTTAATTATTTATTTAATGAAATGGATCAATCTCAATAATAAGAGTATATATTAAAAAAATAATTCAATTTTTAAAAGTCAACTATATATATTTTTTTCATAAAATAATTTTTATTAGATTGGTGTATTAAGTGAGATAATATACACACTTAATTTAAAATTGATTTCTTTTTTTGTTAAAAAAAAAAAAGAAAGAGGCTATCGTCAAATTATGTGTTAAAGGAAATTTATTAACTCTTGAGAATTGGTATAACCCTTTCAAAGTTAATTACTACAAGTGATGGATCACAATGAGAAGATAGGATTATTTAAAGATTAATAAAAAGGAAATGGAAACTTAAGAAAATAGCTTGTTAGGCCACCTAAATTTGCATATATTGAAGAGTATAAAAATTCAATTTTAGAAGAACAAATTGAAGATTTAAAAAAAAAAATAAAAAAACAGTAGGAGAAGAAAAAAAAAATGAAGATCCTAAATTAGAAAATTATTTTGAATTATTATTATTATTATTATTATTATTATTATTATTATTATTATTATTATTATTTCTAGAATATCAGCATAATATTTATAATTTTATCTTTGATCATACTTCTTACTATTATATTTGTTATAGAAAATTAATTCTTTCTAATAATATATGGTCATTTTAAATATAATTATACTGGAAAAATATTATGTTGCTGATTTCTTATACCATTAACAAAATTTTATAGTTTGATTTTGAAATATAAAATATTAAAAAAATAATACTAGTTGTGTTGTATTATTGGGGATTATTATAGTTACTCTTGATTTGTGAAAGGAATCCTAGAGATTTATACATCTTCAATTACTTCTCCCCCTTCTTCATTTGCTAGGAGAGGACAAATGAAGTTTCGTTACAAGTCTCTTCCAATCTGCAACAATTAACTTATGCCAACAAAAGCCTTAAGATGGATATCATGGAAGCCAACAAAGTGCAGAGCGAAGGTTTTTTGGATGCCAAAATACCTAATAAGTTTATTTATCTAGTTGATTATGTGTTTGTTTAAACCAAGGTTTTCAAGCTTAGCCTAGTCATTAATTAGTGAAAGCAGATGATTAAGGGTTTAAGTTTTAATCGTGGCTTAACCGGTATATACTTTTAAATAAATATTAAAAAATTATTAATAATAATGCTTTATTATAATTAATACTATTATATACTCATAAATAATTATTAAAATAAATTTAGTTAAATTTTAATATGTGTTGTTTTTTTTAAATATGATTTTTAATTAAACCATTAACTAATAGTATTTAATTATTTTAATAAATAAATTTTATAATAATAAATTTGTTCATATCAATGGAAAATTAATGTTAATATATTAAATTATATAACACAATAAAAAAAAATTTATACACGATAATATATAAAAATAATTCAACAATTCAAGTTAACATACTAATATAATAATATAATAAATTATCAATACCATTAATTATTAAAAATGTAAGTAGGTGAAGTAAAGAATTTTCAATTATTAGTGGTTTGTTAGCACAAAGACTAATAATTGTTAGCATAAAGACTCTTTGTACTAACAAACCACTAATGATTGAAAACTCTTTATATATATATATATATATAGAAAACCAGTTCAAACCTGATCGGTTCAATCCAGTTTCTGCAACTAGAGTTTATTAAGTGAACCAAATTGGATTGAGATCTGGTTCTCGTTAAACCGGTTAGACCACCAATTCGATCCTGTTATGATAACCATGATTTAAATAGTTTGTTTGCTTATTGTATAAATGAATAGGTGCATAAATTTGTTATGTGTTTGGGAGGGTGGTGTAATTTCCTTGATAAATGAGCTTGTGGAGGAGAACAAGGTATTATAGAGGCTAAAAGGAGACCTTAAAAGACATGAAAGAGGTGACTTTGGATATGAATTATATGAATTAAGGGTCAAATTGGCAAATATGAAAAACTGGTAGACATGGATGCTAAAGAAGGGAGGAGGTTGAAAAAGTGAAATTATTGTCTTATAGGTTTTTGTTATCTTGGTTGTACTTTGTAATATTTTGAATAGCTTAAATATAGTGATGATTGGGGGTATGTAATCAATACAAATTAGGTCATTTATTATTATTATTATTATTATTATTATTATTATTATTATTATTATTATTATTATTATTATTATTATTATTATTATTGTTGTTGTTGTTGTTATTTTCTTCTTCTAGTGGAGCCAACCCACTAGAAAAAGGAATTTGCCAAATAGGGATGAATGATAAGAGAAATGCGGAGGTTATCAAAGTCCAACTTGTAGGTGAAACCAAAAGTGTTTTCTCCCACATAGACAAGCCTTTATCTAAGATTTTCAATTTTCTCAAAGCTCACAACTTACTTCAACCCTTAGCTCCTAAATTAGCTCCAAACCCACTCCCACCACATTATAATGCCAACCAATATTGTTAATTCCACAAAGCTACTATCCATGACATAGAAAACATTAATCAATAATAAGAAAAATAAACGAACCCACAAAAGCTAAGAAAAGACCAGTACAATCATAATAGCTTGAATTAGACAATACTTCAAGTTTAATGGCTAAAAGAGGTGAAATTAAGGTGATATTTAAGAAGATGTTGGATGAGACCTTGGATGGCAAAATGAAAGAAGTGATGGTTAAACTTCTCAAGTCTTTGAATAAGCAACCAATAGAAGAAAGAAGTAGGATTAAGGGGTTCAAGCTTACAATTGAGAATACATTGAGGGAGATGGAGAAGATTATGAGTATGAATTCTCAAATAGGCATATGGGTTATGAAAGAAATGTCCATCACTACAGAGAGCTTTTGAAAATCAAAGGTTTGGTGATTAGGCTTTAAGGAGGTTTTCTGAATTGGGTGAACCTACGACATTGGTTTTTGCAAGATTGAAGAATGAAGGGTTACTCCGGCCTTTGACCAATACCCCCATACCAAGTCCATTGCAAAGAACTTTAACAAGCATTTGCATTGTGAATTTCATCAGATCCCAAGTCATGATATGAAAAAATGTATAAGTCTCCACTATGAGATCCAATATTTTATTAATGGTAAGAAGATACTTGACCTAGAAGCTGGATTATTCTAAACACCAAGCCTTTTCCTTTTTTTTTTCTTTTAGAATAAAATTATCATGTTTGAACAATGCTAGTTTGGCTTGTTTACTAAGTTTTTCAATTTCAATGAAATATGTTTTGCATTTAAGAATTTTGTTAAGCATTAATGTGAATGAGACTGTTATAATTAATTAGGGTACATTTGAAGATCCTAAAGGGAAAATTTTAGCTATTGGTCTAATTCTAAAATAAAATTAGGTAATCATTATTTGTCATAGCAAAGTACTTCTGTACATGGAAATGGGAATTTCAAACTCAAATTATCAACGAGAGAGAAAAAAAACTAAGGTTTAAGAGAATGGCCATTCAAAATCTTGCTAAGGGGGCAGCATATCCAATATTCTCATTGCTAAGAGATGCTTGCTAGACTAAAAATGCACAAAGTGCGATTTAGGCAAAAATTAGAGCAAAACAAAAAACAAAGAAAAGAAAAGAAAGAAAAAATTAGGAAAAAAAAGAAAAAATAATGAAATAAAGAAAATAAAAAATGAAAAAGGAGAGAAGAGAGTTAGTTAGAAAACCAACAAGGGATGGCCAATGGATTATGGATATAGATGAAGGTATGTTAATGTAAGATGAACTATTAAATGCTTTGCATATGACTAAAAAGGAAAAATGAAAGTGAAAGAAAATAAAATGGATTAAAAAAGAAAAAAGGAAAAAGGAAAAAACAAAAAATAAAGCTCATTAAGTTGAAAACACGAAAAGGCAGCTTAGGCAAAAGTTAGAATAACTCGCTAAGTTGAAAACTAGAAAGATTGACTTAGGCAAAAGTTAGAGAAAAAAAATTAAAATAAAAGGAATAATAAAATAACATATTGATGGGTCAAGATGACTGGGGGCCAATGTTGATGGGCACAATGTAAGGAGTAAATGGGGGAGAATCATGGAAGATATTGTGAATAAAATATGGAAGGAGATTATAAATTTTCAGCCAAGATGGGAGTAAAGTGGAGTTTGAGCTTTTATGGGATTCTTGAGATGAACTGAAATAGAAAGAAATAAAAGAGGTGGATAAAGGAAAGGATTCTCTGATGGATGGTGGAAGAAGGGCTAAAGAAGCACCCCTACTCAGTTCTTTTAGGATTCATAATAAACCTTAACCCTAGATTGAATTGATGGAACCATTAGGATTAGAATTGGCAATAATAAGACTTCTTAGTTCAAACTTGCATTCCATTTCATCGATTTCATGATTTTTTTTCTCCCCAATGAGTTTTTTCAAAGGTACCACTTCCCTAGTGGAAACTTTTTAAAACTTAAATGACAAGAGATCAACATCATCAGGACATGCACGCATTGTGAGCCATATGCATTATCGAGTATAACTGCATCATGCATCACTTAGGAACATCTAGATTTAGATGGAGGGATGAAAATGAGAGAGAAAAGGAAAAGGTCAAGGAGAAAATAAAAGAAAAAAGATGGGTAGGCAAGTTATGATCATTTGAATGAGTTATATGGTTAAGCAAGCATAAAATTAGGAATAACATGCTTAAAGCAATCATGAAGATTAGGAATAACATGCTTAAAATGAGCACAAAAGTTATTAATAACATGCTTAAAATGAGCATGAAGAATATTAATAACATGCTTAAAGTGAGCACAGAGATTAGGAATAACATGCTTAAAGTAAGCATGAAGAATATAGATAGCATGCTTAAAGTGAGCATGGAATTAGGAATAACATGTCTATGTAAGCATGGAGATTATGGATAAAATGTTTAAAGAAAGCATAGAGATTAGAAATAACATGCTTAAAGCAAGCATGGAGATTAAGCATAGCATGCTTAAAGCAAGCATGAAAATAAGGAATAACATGCTAGAGCAAGCATAGAGATTAGGCATAACATGCTTAAAGCAAGCATGGAGATAAAGAATAACATGCTTAAGCATGCATGGAGATTAGGAATAACATGTTTAAGCCAAGCATGAGGTGCAAGAACAATATGCTTAAGTGAGCATAAAGGTTAGGTTTTGCATGTTTAAATGAGTTAAGAGAAACATTTTTGAACGAACATAAGTATTAGGAATGCAATAAGGATAAGAATAAGACAAAAAAAAAAAAAAATAAGCTAGATAAGGAGAGGACTTTTAAGGGTAGCATAAAAGGAAGGAAACTATTAGGATTTCCATTGGATGCAATTTTGCATAAAAAATGCTTTTCATTCCTAAAAGAAGTAAAATTGCATTTTCATCCCAGGGGAGTAGAAAAGTATAAAATGGTCCTTGGACAAATTGAAAATTACAAAGAGAACCAAATTTTAGATCTTTGGTTTTTGAAATGTTTTCAAAAATACAAAATTACATTTTAATCCCCATTGAAGTCACATAATTGCAACATGGTCCCTAAGTGGACCAAATTTTTTCTAAGAAGTTTGAAATCCCCATTAGAATTTCAAAAACATTAGCATCATCTCTCAAGTGGAGACTTTTCCAATAGCATGAATACAACACTATTGGTGTTCTTAGACCTAAAGATAACATAATCTTTAGGACATCGAGTACGTCTTACACATCATAAAAGTCTTTAGGATACAAACTATGTCTTACACATCATAGAAGTCTTTAGGACATAGAGTATGTCATTTGCAGTAGTTTTAGGACATAAAGTACATCTTAGTAGGACATGCTCTATGTTTTATGAATGGTTTAAGAGATACAGAGTACATTTGTAAATGTGTGAGGTCATGTAGCGTGAGATGAAAGATCATCTAATGGGATCACATAAAATGCATCAGGTAATGCCCAGGAAAGATGGTGGAACCATATCAGTATCACTTAACTACCACCTCCTTAAATAACATTTCTTAGAAATGAAATTTATACAATTTTAATAGAATGGAGTCTACTGGTAAGTATCGTATTCCCATAACACTATCACGGTACTAAGGATTTATGCCACAAAAACATAAATAGATAGGAGTCGCCACCCGAGTAATAATTGGGACATATTCATTATTTCTTCTGAGGGACGTCTGATTGAGGCATCAATTTCCAAAGGGACAATAGAAGGGACTTAATTAATGCACTTGATTTTCCAATAGGGTTGTGAATGGCAACTTACTCCTTATAGAAGTTCCCCAACCATCGTTACCATAGTCCAATATCTACGTTCAAGATAGTGGATACTTAAGGGGAAGGTGTTAGGCACCCTTTACGCTTAGTTTAACCTCATTAATTCAAATAATAGTTATTGTTTATAAATAATTTTCATGCACAAGTATTCCCTTGCCAAATTTAATTAAGCGACATTTACCAAGAAAATAAAATTAATTAGTTATTGACAATTTAATTTACAAAAAAATTTAATTTATAAACAACCCCAAGTTTCCATTTAACTAATTAATTTATTAATTAACCAAATTACCCTAAAGATAATTAAACTAATAAAATTCCATACATATGTATTTTATTCTAATAAACATATAAGACCCAAATAATTACAACCTAAATAATTTATTTCTAACTTGCCAATTTTATTTTATAATTTACCAAATATTTAATTTAATTTATTTACATAAAAAATTTGTTTTTTACAACAAAATTAATTGTAATTTATCAAATATTTATTTAATTCAATTTTTATACAAAAATTGATTTTAAAATGCAAACAAAATTAATTTTTATTATTTATCCTATTGTTACTACATATTGCGTAGAAAATTTTTATTTTGAAAATTTATAAATACTTAGCTTCAAATAATTATAGTTACCATTGGGGCAAGCTACCATTGAAAAAGGATTTCTTTTCTAGTATGATATGTTTATCCCTGTCTTGGTCCTGTTAAACTCTACGTAAGCTCCGCACAATTTTTATCATTTTTTGTATTTACCTTAGAGTTACTTACCAATTTTATTTATAAAATGAAATAAACTAATAACAATTTGTGTTGAAATCTAACACTTATATCCTAATTAATTTAGCCTTCTATTTGGCTAAAACTACCTAATGTCCAAGGGTCTTCTAATCCAATTATAACACTTCATAGCATTATACCACATCATATGCAACAATAAAATTAGATCAAAATACAATTTAAATCTTAAAAAACAAGAAATTATAAACTAACATGAAATTTTCAGATCTAGATAGATTTACAATACTTTGATATTTAAATTTTTAATGTCATCAAAACATGTAAAATAATTACTCAAATATTTCAGAAGCATGCCAATACAACATAAAAATTATAAAATTAATAACTAATCCAAAACCTCATCTAATAATTTACAAAAATTGGGGTTCACTTCTATTTCATATCAGAGATAGATTGATACTACTTTTTTAAAATCGATGTATCTCACGAACCACAAAAAGGTATTAACATGAAATCAATAAGAAAAGTTAGTTTTTTAGAATCAAGAAAAGCATAAAAAAAATTAAAATTGGGGAAGATATGTCACACCCTACACCCCCGTAAGATGTAACATGATCCCGTAGTACATCTAATCAATTACCGTACTTCGCCTACCGATAACTCATTAGATATACTACAAGAGATTTTAAAACAATTTTCGTGAAATTTAAATCATCGATTAAAATATGGTGTTATAAAATTTTTTTCAAAATTTTGGCAGAGTGCTGGCTGTATTTTGAGAAAACAGTTATTCAAACATGAAAAAGAAAACACTCCCAATATGTTTTCTCAAATACAACTCCAAGAAACTTCATTTCATCTCACAATTCAATCTTAATAATCAATCATTTCATTTTCAAACCAACCTCATCATAAAAGAAATATTTCATTGATTACAAGGCTCAAAAATTAATATTACAAAACTATTCAGGTAAATGAAACATCAAATTTACATTTATAATAATTTACATTTGATTACATACTAAAATATTTTACAAGAGTTTTTATACAACTGCTCAAATAATTTACATACATATTATTACATGCATATATCAAAACCTGTGTACATGGGTATACCTGGAGCTGATCTGATTGTCTCTTCAAAGAAGCTTACTCAATTGCTCTATGCTCTTTCCACCTGCGATAGCATACAAAGCTATCGATGAGTGGTGAACTTAGTGGTGCACAATTATAACTTAAAACATAGTTCAATATTCCTTAGCAAAATTATAGCAAATAATTTAGAAATCAGGATACTCATCAAATTCCAAAAATCAAATTATTTATTGCCAATAACATAAATCATTTGTATGAAATGACTTTGATCGCGAAATTCAATTTATCAAATCACAACCAAACATTTAAGGTAATTCCTACAAAATCAATTATACATAAATCATAATTGAAATCACAATTCTTTACTATTTAAAACCATTCTTCATCTCAAAAGCCATTCTTTATCTCACTAACTATGCAAGACTAATCCGCAAGGGCCATCTTCGGGGTAATTCTAACTCCCTATGGTCGGAGAGGTCAAATCGGATTCTAACTCCCTATGGTCGGGGAGGTCGAATCATTGTGCACAGTACACACCACAATAATGAATCTTCCGAAAGGGCTATAACATAAAAAAAAATTTAGATCTAACCTCTAATAAGAGGAGAATCTAAGCCTATGCACGTACCATGGTAATCAAAACACAACTAACTCCATTGTCTTCTGAACAAATGAGAGAGACGGGTAATAACCTAGTCAAGCATCTATAGTGAGATATAAAATAATATCACAATCCTTTCAGTGAGCATAAATCATAATACAATTCGATTCAAAGTCAATTCCAATATCCAATAATTTTTATGCTCATCACAATTCAAATCATAAATTTGCATTTTTCCATGTAAATTGCCCATCACAATTCAAAACATGTTCTATCACAATTTTCCAAAACATAATTTATTCAATCCACAACAATGCTTAATACTTATGGAAATACCATTTCACAAAGCTAAATTCATACATACTATAACAATTTTAATAATCATTGAATTAAATCCAATGCTTGTTAAACATAATATATAAGAAAAATATATCATTTAATCATATGAAATATTCAGAATAAAATCAGTTAAAAACTAGTTGTGCACAAACCTGATTTGAGTCGCTCCTAGGCCTTGACTCAATATTTTTTATGCTTCTCAATATCCTTATCAATTGAAACACGCAATTTAAAGTGTTTCAGTACTCAATGAATTTGTTTCCAACCATAAAATCCAATATCTAAATTTTCTTGGTACTATTCCCTTCAATTTATTTCATTAGTCAACTTATAATGTTGACCCTTGATGCACTCTAAGTGAGTCAATTCTAATGTTACCAATATGTCACATTTTAGAGCCCTTTAGTGTTGGTATATGTTACCAATTTCATTTTCAAGTGTATTGCATTTTATTGTAATTTACCAGATTTCAATGTACTATTTTGACCTAGCCGGACGACCTAGTTCTCTCGGTTGTCGGGTTTCGGTCCAAACTACAAACTTGTAGGTCTATGTCTTATTGCACGTAGGGCAAAATTTCAGGTCATTCTGAGTTTTGTAGGCCAAGATATGGTTAATTTACCAATGCTGGACAGAATGCACTAAAATGGTAGGCTTAGGTCATTTTTAGGTCACTTTTGGTTCGGCCAGTTTTTATACCCGAACTTGTGCAAGCTATTTGGCTTTGTTCTGGCCATTTCTGGGTTTTGGTGTCTTCATAAGAATTGTAGATATATGTCAAAACTATTCATGGTAAAAATTTCAGGTCAATTAGACCTATTTTGGGTAAGTTATGGTCAAAACACTAACTACTGCCCAAATGGTCAATTTTCAGGCTTTCAAGTTACTAATCCGGATTTGGTTATTTTTCAAGTCACCTTCTAGGCAGAATTTTGGTAAGCTTCCTTCATGAAAGTTGGCACATTTTGTGCCTAGTTTCATCTCCAATTGGTCTCATACCAATTGGAGTCACACACTTAAGGTTCTAAGCCAAAACACACACTGCCCTACTACACACTTCTCATCACTTATCAATTACATATTCAACACTTACCAAACTACTTCCTTCATGCCAATTCTGATTTCTACCTTACCATTAACACATTTAACAACACATTTTGGTCATTTTGGACAGCTTGTAACCATTCTCAATATGCACACTATAAAATAGAATTTTCCAAAGTCCATTTACACCATTTAACCACATGAACATACCCCATTTACATACCC
Organism: Hevea brasiliensis; assembly: GCF_030052815.1. NCBI lineage: Eukaryota > Viridiplantae > Streptophyta > Magnoliopsida > Malpighiales > Euphorbiaceae > Hevea > Hevea brasiliensis. Next base: position 92,490 of record NC_079494.1, on the reverse strand, counting down.
AATTCCAAACCATTATACACATATCCATGCTGCCATCAATAACAACATCTTAAACAACCATAAACAAGTAAAGAAAAGCTACATATACTGAATTTCCATGGCTGCCAAAATGTACATCTCCATTAAAACATCAAACTTCAAAAATTCTTCCATAAATCAACTACCCACAACCTTGGTTACACTTTTAATGAAACAAGAATTGAAAACACTCACTTACCACTTTTGAAGTTCTTCAAAACCTCACCAAAACTTAACTTTCTTGCTCCTAGTATGTTGCCCAAGGTATGGAGGTCAAGTTTAATGAAGGGAGCTAGTGGAAAGAGTGACTTAACCAAGGTTGCATAGAGGTCCTTCAAGCTTGGCCATGGAGTTTTTCTCTCACTTTGTTTCGGTTGGTTTGTCCCAAGGTTGAAGATGACATAATTTTCTGTCCAAATATTGATTAAAGGTCCACTTAAGTGATGTTAGTGGAGCACTAATTGATTAAAAATCTATTTTAATGTTAAACTTTTCAATTTTTGCAATTTGGCCACCACACTTTTACTATTTACATAATGTATCTCATTTTAATTTTTCATGGTATTTTCAAAGTTTAATATCATTTATTTTTAATGGACATTTAGGTTAAAAGGCAACTTTGGATGTCAATTGACCACAATGCCCTTATTCAAGTTGCATTCTCGATTTTTCGGTAACACCGAGTTTTGTCGTTTTTTCGATTTCTCATTTTTCTTTGTACTAATTAATTAATTTTTATTTAATATTTCTAATGATATTTATATTTCAATAAGTCTTTAATTATGTCTCGAAACTAAATTCCGAGGGTTCTCTGCAGTCCTGGGGTCGGCTATTGCCTATGCCATAACTTTCCGTCACGGTCACCCATTCTTTGTCTTTGGCTCATTTAACTTAGTTTCATTTCATTGCTATTATTTTTTCTTTGTTGTTCTTGTATTTTTTTTTTTGTTTTTCATTATTTTATGTCTCCTCACTAACTTTTAAATGTAGTTCTAGGCATTCTAGCTGTCTAGACATACACTGGTCACCGGAACAGTAGAACGCACTACCGAAAATAGGGGTGTTACAAGATATGGGCCCTGAAAGTTGGCTATTTGTAGATCAAATTCTGTAGATATCCTAACTTTCAATGGCTATAACTAACTCAAATCAGAAGCTCTTTTTCTTGAATCTTGAGCCTAAAATTATTAGAATTTCACAAAGAACACAAATATAATTTTTGTACAATTTTTGGAAAAATAGAAAAGCATGAAAATTAATAAAAATATGAACTTAGAAAAGAGACATGTGTAGAATTTTTGATGTCCCTTAAATTCACCACATAAACATGTATATTATAAATATATGAGATAAATTAGAAGCATATAATCATGAAAATACCTCATACGATATGTTTCTTGAATATTTATTACTTAGTAACACTCACCTTAATCAGATGTTGAATACTTTTTTGAAGTAAGAACGAAGAAAAGGAAATAGAGGAAGGAAAAGGGGGCGATAAGAGAGAGAGTCTCTCTCTGTTTTTTTTTTTTTTTTTTTTGGCCAGGTGAGTCCTTCTTTTGTTTATTTTTTTTTTCTCCTCACTTTATTTGGTATTTATAGGGTTTAAGTCAAAAATTATATAAGAAATTTATATAATCCCAAAATAAAAAGATTTAAAGAGTCTTAAAGAGAAAAAGTTACTATTTAATTTTTTATTTCTTTTAATTTTTTTAATAAAATAGAAAGAATGATAGGTTTTTGTTTATTTAATGAAAATTCCTTATGAGGCTTCAATGGACCCATAGAGCCCAACTAGGTTTAGTTAGGCTTTTTTCTTTTAATAAATTCCCAGAATTAAATTTAAACAAAAATAAACTTTATTTAAATTTAATTAATCATTCTTTTTTCTTCAAAGTTATTTTTTCTAAGAAACATGCCATAAATATAATTATCAATTTTTAATGCCTTTAAATATATTTCACAGTCATAAAATTTTTTCATCATCGGGTTTCTTACATCCTCAATGCACATGCTCACAAGGTCACACAAATAGGGGTCTACAGTTTGCCCTTACTTTGGCGAGATTTGAAATCAATGCCAAGGCGCTGCTCAAATTTCATCAAAGTGACAACTCAATTCTTTAAAAACTATTTAAAAGCAAACAAGATATCAACTATGAAGATTGAGTATTGTTGTACCAAAATTTTGCAAGTGCACGGATCATTAACAAGTAATAAAGTGATGAGTAGAGTATTATTCTCATGAGGACCATATTGAGTACCAAACCACATAGCAATTATAATTATCTAGACAATAAAATTGTCGAGAAGTAGTAATTAAATCTAAATTAAATGAAATAAAATTTAAAGTAATTAACTAAATTTGAATATTAGTAGATAAAAGCATTCTAAAGCTAGGTTTTTACACTTCAATCAATTACATATTCAATCTAATTCATTCAATAAATGGAAGATTATTACTTTGAAGAAAATTAATCCTAAGTTATCTTATTTCCTCTCTTAAGGCATGCGTATCTTAATCAACTTAAGCCTTACTTTCATGGCAATTAAATCAAATTAAACCCATTAAGTTCTTTGATTAATTGTTAGATACACATAGAATATCCACATAGAATTCCAGCCTTTCTCTAAATCAAGAACCCTAAGTTCAAAATCCTATTATTCCAATGTTAATCTTTACCTTTCAGTCATTCAATTAATATATAGAATTAATATTAAGTGAAGCTTAACACAAAGCATGCATTAAGAACACAAGAGACTAAATCAAATAACAAAATACCCAATTTATCAAATAAAATCAAACTAAATTCATAATTGAATTCAAAGTGCTACATCTCTGACCCAAGAATAAAGAAACTACTCACACATTGTGAGTTTTACAATCAAGTTTATAAAATAATAAAGAAAAGACATAAGAAGAAATAGAATGAAAGAATCCAGATGGAGAATTGTAGCCTTAGACATTTAGAACTTCAGCTAGAGATTCCTTCTAAAAGCCTTGCAGATCTGTTTCTCCTTTTGCCTCCTTCGAAGGTCATTTGCTCTCTTGAATTTAAATTGGTTCTTTCCCCTTAAATCCTGACTTATTATATTCATATCTAGTATAAAAACTCTTGTTTTAGAGTCCTAATGTAACACCCCTCACTCGTCTACAGTGTAGCCGAGCAAGGTATGTTACATTCAGTGCCGGAGTACCCCATTTTATCTTACTTTATTCCTTTAAAAATTTTGTTCTCGTTATATTTTAATATCAATTATTTTTCTATGGAGAAACCAATGGAGTTTCCCCAATTTCTATTATCATTTGGCATATTTTACTATTCACCTACTTAAAATTTCAACAATATTCTCACAATAAAATCTCATCAGTTATTTTCATAATCATCTCATTACACATTCAATTCTTGCAACTCATTTGTATACATATCCATTCATACTCAATATATGTATCAAAATTCTCAAACTTCATAATTTACATGATTTACAAGCTAATTTTATAAATTCGCAATTTACATGATGTACAAATTAATTACAATATCTTAATTTATATTACAATTAATAACTAATTATAAATACATAAAATAACTTTTGTGAGCCCTATCTACATGCATTACTGAGGAGGTGACAACTTGAACGCTTTTGACACTTCTGCAGATCTGAACTCCAAAAATTCCAGTCAAATGTCCACTGGGTTTTAGCTTCAGTACCTGTGAAGGAAACAAATCCATTGCGCTAAGCATTTTTGCTTAGGGTGCAATAATATAACAAGAAAATAATATACAAATAAAGATAGAAACAAAACATAATTCAAATAATTAAGATTTATTTATACTTCACATGCAGTTTCTAAAATTTAATATGTTTTATCCTAATTTAGTCTTCTTTGGAAGTGTTTATTTCGCAAATATACAGTAATAATGTATAATAGAAAAATAATCTAAAAATAATAAATTTATACTTATATTCTTATGTAAGTCACATTTGCAATATCTATTTATGTTATAATTTCCTTTGCTAATCTTTTAGCATTTTCTCAATACTTTCTAGGTTGTCTCAGATTATTTCATAATAAGTAAATTTTAGTATCGGTCCAATTCATTTTAATTCTTTCTAATAAATAACTATTCTAATTTATTTTAGGTCATCTTACTCGTTTATTTTATTTAATTTCTAATATTTTTAATTGCTAATATTCTTAACTTATTTCAATAAATTTCACTGCCCAAGTAACTTTTATGTGCCGATTAAACTGGATAACGTCGGTGTATCGACACCGCGGTGCCTCAGGCCGTCATACCATGGGATGCGGAACGTCAACCACGTATGCAGTCAGTATGGCTAAAAAGCCATGATAACATATAATCGGGCATAAAAGCCATGAGTGTGGGCATATAGCTATGAGTGCAGGTATAAAGCCATGAGTGCGGGCATAAAACCATGAATACAGGCATAAAGCCTTATGCAGTACTGCTAAAACAATACCCTATTGGCATGCCAATCTATCTAATCTGACACACGTGTCTAGGCAATATATGGACACATAGTACCATTAAATGTTAATATATTGTTTTTTTATGACTTTATTATTTCATGACAAATTCCAATTATAATTTATAACATTTCAATTTTATTCCTAACAGAAGTATAAATTTTTAAAATACATTTCTACATAAATTTTATCTTCATCATAATTCATATATTTATTCATTATATCATTTGTCTTGATCACATTTCACAATAATGGTTCTCATATACCATTCTACTCGAAATACTTTTCCTTTCTACAATAATGAGAACTAATGTCTCATTCATAAATTAACATAATTCATTTATTCATTACACTATTTATATATAAATTATCAAGTAATCCATGAACATTTCATGGATATCAACCTCACTATCTATTTATCATTTAGCTAATTTATTACACCAATTTACAGGTGCCAAGGTTCAAGCATTTTTATTTATATGTACCTAGATTCAAGTATTTTCATTTGTATTCATAAAAGAAACCTAAGTCTCAAATATTATTTGCACATCCTTTATACCTTTAATATTTTATTTATAGTCATTTATAAATCACATTTCAAATTAAATTTATAATATCCCTTAAGTTCTACTTGTGATGAGAATACAACCCTCATATACACATTTACATAATTTAAATATTCATTAAATCATTTAAGTGGGGGTACCTTTCTCTCCATTAATTTTGGTTGTTACTATTCACTTAGCCATTCCAACACAAAAGTTGACTTTTTAATTCATAATAAATTTGTTAAGCCTAAGTTCACCAACATGCCACATTTTGCATTTTATTTTTGTTAGCATTGATTTCCAATACCATTTCAAAGCTTATTTTATGTTATTCAAAATTTTCAGATTTCATATGTTAAGTTTATTGTTCCATTGCTCATTGTTACAGTAGAAATTTGACAAAATTCTCTTCACCAAAGTTGTTCCTTTATGTGTCTTCTTTAATTTTCTTTTTGAATCACTCTATTTAGAATTTTTTAGCTCACGTTATGGTCAATTTACCATAACTGGCTGGATTGGTCCTTACCCAGATTTTCTGGGCAAATTTGGTTCTGCCAGATTTAGTGTCCTAACTTTGACTAGCAATTTGAATTGGTTAGGTTCAGAATTTGAGTTTATATTCTTCATGAAAGTTGTTCTAAATTGTCTAATCTTTCCATTGATATAAAATTCAGGTCATTTGGATATTTTTACACTGAGTTATGGCTAAATGAATAAATACTGTTCATTTGGTAAATTTCCAGGGCCAGCAGGTTGGTTACCTGGATTTAGTCAATTTTTAGGATATCCTATGTTTGTTTTCTAGGCAAGGTTTCTTCATAAAAATGTGTCATTATATTCTAAGTTTCATATCTAATTGGCCTCATACTAATTGGAGCAACCTAACTCTACTTATGGTCACATTTATGTGCTGGACTCAAAGTCCAGAAAATCCTGCATGAACACAACACTTCCAATACCTCCATTCCACACTACTACCAACTTCAATCACATTCAATACACTTCAAATAGTCTATAATTAATCTCAACATAATCAATTTATCAACAATTTTAGAAAGTCCCCAATTTTCTCCTCAAAACCCTAGCTCCACATTCAAGATTCATGCCACACATACCAATTGAACATACTAACCATACTTATCATCATATTCAAGCAATTTATCAAGTTTATTTGCAACAAAACACTCCAAATCCTACTCCTACACAAGCTGGCCAAAATTTGTGTCTTTAATTTCATGCATGAATATCAACTTTTCCCTTGTAATTCATGCATACTTAACCATAATTTCAACTTTAGAAAGGAAGAAGAGAGTGAGACTAGCACTAACCTTTTTGAGCAGAATTTTCCCAAGCTTAAACTTCACTTTCTCTTCAATTCTTGGTAGCCAAACACTTCCCCAAGTGGTGTGAATAAGTTTTAATGAAGGAAACTTAGGATTTTATGAAGAGAAATCAAAGAAAATGGAAGAGAGATGAAACAATTTTCATAGAGGAGAGAGGAAATGGTTTTCAGCCATGAGAGAATTAAGTGAAGAAGAAGGCTGATTTTATCCCTTTTTACTTTCCATTTACTCTCTTAATTAGTTTTTTCAATTTGTGATTGGGTGAGACTTTTTAATTACAACATGCTTACACATGCATGATGTAATAATTGAGCTTTTCCTCCATTTTCTTTTTCTTTCATTTCTACCTATTTTTGATTAAATATTTATTAATATTTATTCACATTTTATGTCATAGAATTCACTTACTTAAATGGATAAGTTTGTTAAAAATCTTCTCTAAAGGTAAAATGACCAAAATGTCCTATGTTTGGCTGACGGAGCTAAAACTGTCTGTACCAATCTTAAAAATTTTTCTAAGCATTTTCTTGATATTCTAATGCCATCAAAACCTCAATGGCTCTTCTCTGGAGTCCCAAAAATTATTTCATGAATTTTACCTTGGGTTTAGGGCTACTAGTTATGAAGACAGCAACTTCCCATTAGGGTCACCCATCGCTACGGCATCGGCTCATTTAACTTCATTGTATTTTATTTTTTAAATTTTTTTAAATTTTTCCTTACCGCTATTTGGGTTATTTATAACTCTTCACTCTAGTTTTCATATAGTTCCAGACATTCTAGTTGTCCAGTCAGACATTGGTCACTGGAACAGTAAAACGTACGGACTATCTAAAGTGGAGGTGTTGCAATTCTTCCCCTCTAACAAAATTTCATTCTCGAAATTTACCGGATTTAGGTATCTGAGATAATTCTTTTACCTTTCTATTGCTTCCTCTGTCTACTCCTTTTATCTATATGGTATTATTTATTCTTTTTGAATTTATCATCATACATTTAGGCATATCATAAAGGAAGGATACTTTACCTCAAATTCACATTTGGGGCATATTTCTCCTCTCCTGCTTGGGTGATATTTCCAAGTGGTGTTACTGTTATACCTGGTCCTTCCACGACCTCTGTCTGGGTCCGTGGTAAATTTCTCTTAGGATAATCTTTCAGACGATGGTCTATGGCCCCACATCTATAACAGGCTCCAGTTAATCCCTTACATTTACCTTTATGCCAATTGTTACAATGGCCACATTTTCTTGCTAGTCTTAGTTCACTCACCAGTAGTATCTCTAATTGACCTCTTCTGGGTATAGACCTAGGCCTGGGTCTAGGTCTCCTACTTTGATCAAATGTCTGACTTAACTGTTCTCTCGGCCTCTTATTACTAGACTGTCCAAATTTCCTCTTTTGCTGATCACCACTCCTCTTCTATTCCTCTTCATGAACACAGCTAATATATTTCTTTCTAAACTCTATCAAAAAGAATTCCCAAGTCATCTTGGCTGGTGGCACTACCTTGGTTACGACATCCCACCACCGATATGTAGCTTCTTGTAGCAGTGAAACTACACACTCTAAACTCTATTCTGGTGTGCAATAGAGCCGCTGCAGGACTCTTTTAGTCCTTTCTAACTAATACTCTGCAGCTGAAGAATCGTCCTCCTTTTTACCATTGAAATCTACAGTTCCATACTTCCTAATTTTTCCCAAAGGTGATTTTTGCTGAGGTAGTGGTGGAATAGCCCCAGTTATCTGTCGAAAGAATTCAGTCATTTGCTCAAACAAGGCCTATTGGGGTTGTACAGGCACCTCTTACACTGGTGGAGTAGGATCTCCTCGATTTCCAACATCACTCCCAGTCGGGATATGGCTTATTACTTCTTCCTCTACTGCCCTCTGTGATTATGGGTCCATACCTTAACCTAAAATAACCAAAGAAAACAGATCTGCATTAGTGTTGCCTCAACTCTTATGAATGCAATGCATATTATGCACACAATCTTATTCTATCTATCGATGCCTAGGAATGCCTAAACTGTGCTCTGATACCAATAAATGTAACACTCCTCACCCGTCTACAGTGTAGCTGAGCAAGGCGTGCTATATTCGGTGCCGGAGCACCCTATTTTATCTTACTTTATTCCTTTAAAAATTTTGTTCTCGTTATATTTTAATATCAATTATTTTTCTACGGAGAAAACAGTAGAGTTTCCCCTGTTTCTATTATCATTTGGCGTCTTTCACTATTCACCTGCTTGAAATTTCAACAATATTTTCACAATAAAATCTCATCAGTTATTTTCATAATCATCTCATCACACATTCAATTCTTGCAACTCATTTGCATACATATCCATTCATACTCAATTTATGTATCAAAATTCTCAAACTTCATAATTTACATGATTTACAAGCTAATTTCATAAATATCCACTGGGTTTTAGCTTTAGTACCTACGTGAAGGAAACAAATCCATCGCACTAAGCATTTCTGCTTAGTGGTGCAATAATATAACAAGAAAATAATATACAAATAAAGATAGAAACAAAACATAATTTGGATAATTAAGATTTATTTATACTTCACATGCAGTTTTTAAAATTTAATATGTTTTATCCTAATTTAGTCTTCTTTGGAAGTGTTTATTTCGCAAATGTATAGTAATAACGTACAATAGAAAAATAATCTAAAAATAATAAATTTATGCTTATATTATTATGTAAGTCACATTTGCAATATTTGTTTATGTTATAATTTCCTTTGCTAATCTTTTAGCATTTTTTCAATACTTTCTAGGTTGTCTCAGATTATTTCATAATAAGTAAATTTTAATATCGGTCCAGTTCATTTCGACTCTTTCTAATAAATAACTATTCTAATTTATTTTAGGTCATCTTACTCATTTATTTTATTTAATTTCTAATATTTTTAATTGCTAATATTCTTAACTTATTTCAATAAATTTCACTGCCCAAGTAACCTATGACAGGCTGACTAAACTGGATAATAGGTCATTGGCACTGGACACCGTGTTACCTCAGGCCATCATGCCATGGGACATGGAACGTCAACCATGTATGCAGTCAGTATGGCTAAAAAGCCATGTTAACATATTATCGGGCATAAAAGCCTTGAGTGCAGGCATATAGCCATGAGTGTGGGCATAAAGCCATGAGTGCGGGCGTAAAGCCATGAATACAGGCATAAAGCCTTACGCAGTACTGCTAAAACTGTGACACCCCTTACCCGTCTATAGTATAACCGAGTAATATATGTCACACAGTGTACCGGAACAATCTATTTTATCTCAATCATTTTTTATTCTTCCTTAATTTATTTTTATCATAGTTATGAAGTACAATATATTTCATTTAAGTCATTTATTGAAATTATAATTTATTTGAGATTCTGCAATTTTTTTATAAAATTCGGTAGAGTGTCGGCTAAAAATAGAGAAAACAGTTCTTCGGAACCTGTGAAAAAACTTCCAAAATTTTCAACCAATCCTAAACTCCATTTCATCATCAAAATCTCAATATTTTTCAACAACCTTTCCATTTCTCAATCATTTATTTCTCATGGTATTCATATACAAGCAATAAATAAATACTCAATTTTTCATTCATAAACACAATTTTCACTATTTACATTAACATCAAAATATATTACATAAGTCTCAATTACACATGAGAAAATAAAAGTTAGTTACAAAATACCAAAATGAAACCTAGTGTCTTACCAATGCACTGAAGATGGTGAGGTGAAACGGACACTATGCAGAGCTGCAGGAGGTTTCACCCAGTCTGTGGTCTACTGGGCTCTCGGTCAGTATCTCCAGAACCTCCGAGTGGCAAAAGCAACGCGCTAAGCAATAATGCTTAGTAGTGCCAATAATAAAATAAAAAAAAATAACAGGAAGTAAATATGCAGTGCATGTTTTGATGTTTTATGCAGACGATTTTTTTTTTTATCATTATTGATAATCTTATTTATTATGTACTTGTTCTTTTTATTATTTCATTAAATTTGTTCACTTTCAGTTTTGGGTGCCCAAGTAACCTATACTGGATGACTGGACTGGATAAACGGGTAAACTGGCACTGGGTATCAAGTACCTCGGGCCATCACACCATCGGTCACATATGTATCTCCCGGTGTGCAACAGAATAGCTAATAAGCTGTAATAACATTAGGCTCAAGACCAAGTATCAACATAATGTTAGAATGGCTAAAAGCCATGAAATCATAGAATGAAATAATGCCATATGCAGTACTGCTAACTGAACCCTATTGGCATGCCAAGCTATCCAAACCAATCTTGTTAGGTACACTAGGGCATTTCACACTTTTAAGTTTCACAATTTTTGGAATTTAAGTTTTAGTGTTACTATTCCATTCATTGGTCAACAAAAATGTTGACTTTTGCATAGGCAATAGGTACATTGGCTTTAATATTATCAACATACCACATTTTTCATTCAAAATTTGTTGGTATTGGTTGCCAATACCATTTCTAAGCTTAATGTTAGTTGGGCAGAATTTTCACTTTTTATGCCTTGTTTTTAGTGTTCCATTGGTCAATTTTGCAGTGGGAATTTGGCAAACTGATCAACATGAAAGTTGTTTCTTATTTTGTCTAGTTGCATTTCCTTTTTTGAATCACTCCATTTGGAGTTTTGTAGCTTAAGTTATGGTCCAAAAACCACAACTGGCCGGATTGAAATTTTTCTGGACTGACCATATCTATAGTGCAGTGAATAGTGAATACAACTCACTTGTTGGATAGGTTCTGGTCATAATTTGGGTAAGGTTTCTTCATAAAAGTTGTTGGTCTATATCTCAACTTGTCGTTAGTAAAATTTCAGGTCAATTAGACCATTCTACACTGAGTTATGGCCAAATGACTAAATACTGTTCATTTGGTCATTCTGCAGAAACAGACTGCAGGTAACCCGAATTAGGGAAAGCTTTTGGTCCACTTGGTTTGGTTTTATGGGCATAGTTTCTTCACCAAAGTTGTGCCATTACGTGTCTAGTTTTATTTCCAATTGGCCCTGCACCAATTGAACCTGTAAAATTCAAGTTATGGCTGCCCAAACCTGCTGGACTCATGTCCAATTCTGCAAGTCACCATGGGCAGCCACACCAACTGCAATTCCCACTAATCAAACCACCTCATTTCTTATTTACACATAGCCAAATGGTCACTAATTGACCATTAAAACTCACTTTCATCATTACATGATCAAAGTCTCCATTTCATGCTCAAACCCTAACTCCAATTTCCAATTCATGGCATACACACACCAAACTCATACCAAATCACTTTATCCATCATCTATACTCATTAATAACATAATTAAGCCACTTAATTTCATCAAAAACCAACAATCCTTAAACTTTCTCATGGCTACCAAATTTAGAGATTTCATTTACTCAAGTTTTTCTTTTAATTTCACACAATTTCTACTTGATTTAGCATGCTTACAAGATTAAAGAAAAAAAAGAAATTGTTTAGTGCACTAACCTTTTTGAGCTTCACTTAACCTTGATTAAACCTCCCTAATATCTTCTTATTTGGCTGCCAATAGCTTTTTCTAGGTGAAAGATCAAATTTTTGTGAAGGGACTTGGCAATTTTGGTGAACAAATGGAGAGGAAATTCAAGCTTTTAAGCTTGAAAATGATGGAACCTCTTCTCTCTCTCTCTCTCAACGTTTTTGGCTGCCCAAAGGTTGAAGATGCAGATTGTTTTTTTCAATTTTTGGTCTCTTTTATCTCTTTTAATGAGTTTAACAAATTGTGATTGGTGGAGGAAATTTAAATGACATCATATGATGTCATAATTAGAATTTTCTTTCATTTTCTTTTCTTCTCTTCTCTACTCATTTCCAATTTAATTTTTAGCAATATTTATTCATATTTTAGATCATAATAATTATTTGCTTAACTGAACAAGTCGGCCAAAAATCATCTCTGAAGACGAAATGACCAAAATGCCCTCCGTTTGGCTTAACGGGCCAAAATTGTCTGTACTGATTGAAAAATTTTTCTAAGCATTTCCTTGGCATTCTAATGCCATAAGAACCTCAATGACCCTTCTATGGAGTCTCAAAAATTATTTTATAATTTTTTCCCTGGGTCTAGGGCTCCTAGTTGCGAGAACCGCAACTTCCTACTAGGTTACCCATCGCTTGGGCACCGGCTCATTTAACTTGGTTGTATTTTATTTCTAAAATTTTTTCTAAATTTTTCTTATTAATATTTGAGTTAATTATGGTTTCTCACTTTAGTTTAAATATTTTTTCCAGACGTTCTAGCTGTCCGGACTGACACCGATCATTGAAACAATAGAATGTACGGAATTGCTACAGGAGGGTGTTACAAAAACAATACCCCATTGGTATGCCAATCTATCTAATCTGACACACATGTCTAGGCAATACATGGGCACATAGTACCATTAAATGTTAATATATTGTTTTTTTATGACTTCATTATTTCATGACAAATTTCAATTATAATTTATAACATTCAATTCTATTCCTAACAGAAGTATAAATTTTTAAAATTCATTTCTACATAAATTTTACCTTCATCAATAATTCATATATTTATTCATTGTATCATTTGTGTTGATCACATTTCACAACAATGATTCCCATATACCATTGTACTCAAAATACTTTTCCTTTCTACAATAATGAGAACTAATGTCTCATTCATACATTAACATAATTCATTGATTCATTACACTATTTATATATAAATTATCAAGTAATCCATGAACATTTCATGGATATCAACCTCATTATCTATTTATCATTTAGCTAATTTATTACACCAATTTACAGGTGCCTAGGTTCAAGCTTTTTCATTTATATATACCTAGATTCAAGTATTTTTATTTGTATTCATAAAAGAAACCTAAGTCTCAAATATTATTTGCACATCCTTTATACCTTTAATATTTCATTTATAGTCATTTATAAATCACATTTCAAATTAAATTAACAATATCCCCTAAGTTCTACTTGTGATGAGAATACAACCCTCATATACACATTTACATAATTTAAATATTCATTAAATCATTTAAGTGGGGTACCTTTCACTCTATTAATTTTGGTTGTTACTATTCACTTGGTCATTCCTACACAAAAGTTGACTTTTTAATTCATAATAGATTTGTTAAGCCTAAGTTCACCAAGATACCACATTTTGCATTTTATTTTTGTTGGCATTGATTTCCAATACCATTTCAAAGCTTATTTTATGTTATTTAAAATTTTCAGATTTCGTACATTAAGTTTACTGTTCCATTGCTCATTGTTACAGTGGAAATTTGACAAAATTCTCTACATTAAAGTTGTTCCTTTATGTGTCTTCTTTAATTTCCTTTTTGAATCATTCCATTTGGAGTTTTGTAGCTCATGTTATGGTCAATTTACCATAATTGGCCGGATTGGTCCTTACCCAGATTTTCTAGGCAAATTTAGTTCTACCAGATTTGGTGTCCTAATTTAGACTAGCAATTTGAATTGGTTAGGTTCATAATTTGAGTTTATATTCTTCATGAAAGTTGTTCTAAATTGTCTAATCTTTCAATTGATATAAAATTCAAGTCATTTGGATATTTCTACACTAAGTTATGGCTAAATGAATAAATAGTGTTTATTTGGCCAATTTCCAGGACCAGTAAGTTGGTTACCCGGATTTGGTTAATTTTTAGAGTATTTTAAGTTTGTTTTCTGGGCAAGGTTTATTCATAAAAAATGTGTCATTATGTCCTAAGTTTCATATATAATTGGCCTTATACTAATTCGAGCAACCTAACTCTACTTATGGTCACATTTATGTGCTAGACTCAAAGTCTAGAAAATCCTACATGAACACAACACTTTCAATACCTCCATTCCATACTACTACCAACTTCAATCACATTCAATACACTTCAAATAGTCCATAATTAATCTCAACATAATCAATTTATCAACAATTTAGAAAGTCCCCAATTTTCTCCTCAAAACCCTAGCTCCACATTCAAGATTCATGCCATACATACCAATTGAACATACTAACCATACTTATCATCATATTCAAGCAATTTATGAAGTTTATTTGCAATAAAAAACTTCAAATCCTACTCCTACACATGCTGACCAAAATTTGTGTCTTTAATTTCATGCATGAATATCAACTTTTCCCTTGTAATTCATGCATACTTAACCATAATTTCAACTTTAGAAAGGAAGAAGAGAATGAGACTAGCACTAACCTTTTTGAGCAGAATTTTCCCAAGCTTAAACTTCACTTTCTCTTCAATTCTTGGCAACCAAACATTTCCCCAAGAGGTGTAAACAAGTTTTAATGAAGGAAACTTACGATTTTATGGAGAGAAATCAAAGAAAATGGAAGAGAGATGAAACAATTTTCATGGAGGAGAGAGGAAATGATTTTCAGCCATGGGAGAATTAAGTGAAGAAGGTGGCTGATTTTATCCCTTTTTACTTTCCATTTACTCTCTTAATTAGTTTTGTCAATTTGTGATTGGATGAGACTTTGTAATTGCATCATGCTCACACATGCATGATGTAATAATTGAGCTTTTCCTCCATTTGCTTTTTCTTTTATTTCTACCCATTTTTGAGTAAATATTTAGTAATATTTATTCACATTTTATATCATACAATTTACTTACTTAAATGGACAAGTTGGTCAAAATTCGTCTCTGAAGGCGAAATAACCAAAATGCCCTTTGTTTGGCTGATGAAGCTAAAACTGTCTGTACTGATCTTAAAAAATTTTTTAAGCATTTGCTAATGCCATCGAAACCTCAATGACTCTTCTCTGGAGTCCCAAAAATTATTTCATGAATTTTCTCCTAGGGTTCAGGGCTACTAGCTGTGAAGACAGCAACTTCCCATTAGGGTCACTCATCGCTAGGGCACCTGCTCATTTAATTTCGTTGTATTTTATTTCTTAAATTTTTCTAAATTTTTCCTTAACATTATTTGGGTTATTTATGACTCCTCACTTTAGTTTTCATATAGTTCTAGACATTCTAGCTGTCCGGTCAGACATTGATCACAAGAACAGTAGAACGTACGGACTATCTAAAGTAGGGGTGTTACACCTAAAAGCCTTAAAAGTCCTCTTAGATTGTGTTGGAAGGAAGAAAAGTAGGGTTGGAATTCTGCATCTAAGTCATTACACAAGGTTGTGCAATGTTGCATAAGCTACCTCTGTAACTCTCAAAACCTTGAATTTTTGAAGTTTTTATAATTTTAAATGGCCTTAAAACTATATTTTAATGCTCCAACTCTTTTCCAATTTCATCCATAGTTTCTTAGATCATCAAAACATACCTGCTAAATTCCAAAAACCAAAGGGATTAAACCAATTTAACATAAAATTTAAAAGAAATTTAAAATACTTGAAAATAAACATAAAAGTTTGAAAATAAAGATGAAAGTAACAAAATACTGATAAAATGTAATGAATATGCTTCCTAAATGCCTATATGATTTGAATGCATCAAAGACCCCAAAACTGAAACCTTTGCTTGTCCTCAAGCAAAGAGAAACTAAATGCATGTGAGATGTATTTTCCTTTTGATATAACAAAAATTCAAATTCTAGACTTTTAAAGGCAACCTTAAAAAGATCAACATGTTAACAACTCATCAAAATGCTAAGAAGTCAAACATCGATTATATGTACCAATATTTAGCAAAGCGCAAATTATCAACCCAAAACATATGTACACACCAGTTATAGGAATTTGTTTTACTTAAATAAGTGCATATATGTAACACCCCTCACCCAACTATAGTGTAGCCAAGCAAGGCATGTCACACTCGGTACCAGAGCACCCTATTTTATCTTACTTTATTTCTTTAAAAATTTTGTTCTCGTTATATTTTAATATTAATTATTTTTCTATAGAGAAACCAGTGGAGTTTTCCCTGTTTCTATTACCATTTGACGTATTTTACTATTCACCTGCTTGAAATTTCAACAATACTTTACAAATAAAATCTCATCACACATTCAATTCTTGCAACCTCATTTGCATACATATCCATTTGGACATAATTTATGTATCAAAATTCTCAAACTTTGTTAATTTACATGATTTGCAACTAATTACATAAAGCTCATACTTTACATGATATATATACAAATTAATTACAATTGAACAAATCAATTTATTAATTTACATCACATAAATATTACTTATAAATTCTTAGTTTACAATACAATATACAAAATATTATTACATACAAAATACATAATGTGATCTATATGGGCCCTATCTACATGCACTGCTGAGGAGGTGACAACCTTGAGCACTTCTGACATTTCTGCAGATCTGGACTCTAAAAATCTCAATCAAATGTCCACTGGGTTTTAGCTTTAGTACCTATACAAAGGAAACGAATCCATCGCGTTAAGCATTTCTGCTTAGTGGTGCAATAATATAATAGGAAAATAATATATACAAATAAGAAAGACTGAAGTATAATTTTAAAATATAATTTAAATCCTCGAGTATCAATTAGGTTTGGTATGATATTTCTAATATCAACTATCTTATATTTTATTTTGTCTCTCTTTGGAAGTGCTGAGTTTATATAGTAATAATATTCAATATACAAATTAATTCTAGGAGTATTGTATTTTCGGTTTCTACAATTCTAAAAATTTCATTTCTACTACTTGATTCAGTTATGTTTCCTTTGCTAATCTTTTTTTCTCATTTCATTTAACACTTTCTAATGTTTTTAATTACTAATATTCTTAAATAATTTCAATAATTTACACTGCCTAGGTAACTTATGACAGGCTGACTAAACTAGATAATGGGTCGTTGGCACTGGACACCGTGATGCCTTGGGCCATCATACCATGGGACGCGAAACTTCAACCACACATGCAGTCAGTATAGCTAAAAAGCCATGATAACATATAATCGAGTATAAAAGCCATGAGTGCGGGCATAAAGCCATGAGTGCGGACATAAAGCCATGAATACAGGCATAAAGCCTTACGCAGTACTACTAAAACAATACCCTATTGGCATGCTAATCTATCCAATTTGACACACGTGTCTAGGCAATACATGGGTATATAAGTACCATTAAGTGTTAATAGATTTTATTATTTCATTATTTCACGATAAATTCTAATTATAATTTATAACGTTTCAATTATATTCGCAACAGAAATATAAATTTTTAGAATACAATTTTACATAAATTATGCATTTATCATAATTTATACATTCATCTATTATATCATTTGTATTGATCATAATTCACAACAATGGTTCTCATATACTATTATACTCAAAACATTATTTTTGTATCTCATATGCCATTAATTATGTAAGGTATTAATTTCTAGTTACAAAAGAGGCATAAGCCCTAGTAATAATTTCGTCTCATTTTCACATTTAACAGTCCATATATATATAATTCACATTTTATATTCCAAGTTGTATTTTGAATATATTATGAGGTCCAGAGCTAAAAATTAAATTTTCCCTAGCAATGTAGTTGAGATACAAACTTATTTATGTATTAATTTTAATTTCTCTTTTTCCTCATGATGAGAACAAGTATTCATAATTCACCTTAATTCCTCTCATGTACCACTTATTGGGTAGGATATTATTATTGTTCTAGTTACAATGAAACATAATTCCTCATGTTGACTTCATCTCATTTATATATTTGACAACTCACTTTTGCTAATTACAATTTCATATCTCTAATTGTATTACTAATGTATCATGAATTTTATTTGTAATGGGCATGTAAGCCCTAACTATCTATTCCTCATGATTTAAGTGAATTATCATTCATATTTCAAGTAATCCACGAATATTTCATGGATTTCAAATTTAGCTAAATTTTCCTTAAATCCTATTGTCACTCAAACTCACCATTCACAATTTAATTACCACATCCTATATTAATAACTATAATGGTTCTTATAGTTTGATTTTCTACTTCACATAATTTAGTGATTACTATTCATTTGACCATTTCCATTCAAAGGTTGACTTTTTGATTTATAATAAATTTGTTAAGCCTAGATTCACCAAGATACTACATTTTGCATTTTATTTTTGTTCGCATTGATTGCCAAACTCAATTCATAGCCTCCTAGGTTTTATTTCAATTTTTCAAAATTTGAGGTTCAAGTTTACTGTTCCATTAGACCTTACTACAGTAGAATTTTGACAAAACTTTCTTCATAAAAGTTGGTCCTTTATGTATCTTCTTTAATTTCCTTTTTGAATCACTCCATTTAGAGTTTTGTAGCTTAAGTTATGGTCAATTTACCATAACTAGCCGGATTAGTCCTTACCCAGATTCTGGGCAAATTTGGTTCTGCCAGATTTGGTGTCCTAATTTGGACTAGCAATTTGAATTGGTTAAGTTCAGAATTTGAGTTTGTGTTCCTCATGAAAGTTGTTCTAAATTGTCTAAGCTTTCTATTGATATAAAATTCAGGTCATTTGAGTATTTCTGCACTATGTTATGGCCAAATAAATAAACACTGTTCATTTGGTTAATTTCTAGATTAGCATGTATGTTACCCGGATTAGGTCAATTTTTAGGCCATTCTATTGTAGTTTTCTGGGCATGGTTTCTTTATCAAAGTTGTGCCATTATATGTCTAGTTTCATGTCAAATTGGCATTGCACCAATTGAACCTACACCTCTCAAGTTACAGCTGCCCAAACTTGCAAGACTCACATCCAACCCTGCAGGTCCTATGAGGCAGCACACCCAACCTCAAATCCAAAGCCACAATTTACTTCAATTCCTCATCAAACACAGCCAAATGGTCACCAATTGACCATTAGGACTTCCATTCACCAACACATGAGCAAAACCCTAAGTTTGCTTCAAACCCTAACTCCAAAATTCCAATTTACTCAAACATCATGCTATCAAATGTTCTAATCATCAATTTCATGTTCAATTGCATCAATTCAAAACTATAATTCACTTGAATCATTGAAACTCTAAAGTACCCTAGGCTGCCAAAATTGAGGGTTTTTCATACCTACATAACTTGTTTTCTTTCTTTCAAAACTAACACTCAATTCATAATCTACACAAGGTAAACTCATGGATTTATGGAAGAAGTAGCACTAACCTTGACTTAGCTAATTCCCAAGGCTTGAAAACTCTACTTTTTCTCTTCCTTTTTGCTG
This sequence comes from Hevea brasiliensis, assembly GCF_030052815.1. NCBI lineage: Eukaryota > Viridiplantae > Streptophyta > Magnoliopsida > Malpighiales > Euphorbiaceae > Hevea > Hevea brasiliensis. The sequence continues at coordinate 72,864 of NC_079494.1, read as the reverse complement.
TCCAAGTCTTGCTCTAGGTGTGAGGAGAAGTTTTTGTGAAGGGAACCTATGGTTTTGAGATGGTTTGGTGGATGGAAATCAAGCTCACTCAAAGCTTTAATGGAGGTCTCTCTCTCTCTCTCTTTCTTTCTCTCTTCTCTTGGTTTGGCTGAATGAAGGAGATGGCTACTGGAATTGTTTCATTTTTATGTCATTTTTATTCCTTTTAATTTGCTTGTCAAATGGTGATTGGGTGGAGCTTTTTAAATCACATCATGTGATGTCAAAATTTTAATTTTCTTCATTTTTCTTTTCTTTTCTTTTCTACTCATTTTCAATTAAATTTTTAGCAATATTTATTAATATTTTATGTCATAATAATTATTTGCTTAACTGGAAGAGTTGGCCAAAAATCATCTCTGAAGACGAAATGACCAAAATGCCTTTCGTTTTACTTAATAGACTAAAATTGTCTGTACTGATCTAAAAATTTTTCTAAGCATTTTCTTGGCATTCTAATGCCATCAAAACCTAAATAACTCTTCTCTGGAGTCCCAAAAATTAATTCATGGGATTCCCCTCGGGTTTAGGGCTACTAGCTGTGAAGATAGCAACTTCCCATTAGGGCACTGGCTCACTTAACTTCGTTGTATTTCATTTCTAAAATTTTTCCTTAATTTTTCTTACACTTATTTGGTCTATTTATGACTCCTCACTCTAGTTTAATTATAGTTATAGATATTTTGGCTCTTCGGACAACTATTGGTTACCGGAACAATAGAACGTATGGAACTACCTAAAGTGAGGGAGTTACAATTCTTCCCCTCTAACAAAATTTTCGTCCTCAAAATTTACCGAGTGTAGGTATATGAGATAATTTCTTTACCTTTCTATTGTTCCCTCTGTCTAATCCTTTTATATATATAGTATTAATTATTCTTTTCGAATCTATCATTATACACTTAGGCATATCATAAAGGAAGGATACTTTACCTCAAATTCACATCTGGAGCACCTTGCTCCTCTCCAGCTTGGGTGACATTTGCAATTGGTGTTACTATTGCACCTAGTCCTTCCATGACCTCTGTCTAGGTCCATGGTAAATTCCTCTTAGGACAATCTTTCAGACGATGGTCCATAGCCCCACATCTATAATAGGCTCCAGTCAATCCTCTACATTCACCTTTATGCTACTTGTTACAATGGCCACTTTTCTTGCTAGTCCTGGTGTACTCACTACTGGTGTCTCTGGTTGACCTCTTCTGGGTATAGGCTTGGGCCTCTGTCTCCTACTCTGATCCGATGTCTAACTTAACTATTCTCTAGGTCTCTTGTTACTAGACTGTCCAAATTTCCTCTTTGCTGATCACCACTCCTCTTTTATTTCTCTTCATGAACACAGCTAATATATTTCTTTCTGAACTCTATCATAAAGAATTCCCAAGTTACGTCGGCTGATCGCACTACCTTAGTTACGACATCTCACCACCGATATGCAGCTTCTTCTAGCAATGAAACTGCACACTCTAAACTCTGTTCTGGAATGCAATGGAGTTGTTGCAGGACTCTTTTAGTCCTTTCTAACCAATACTCAACCGTTGAAGAATCGTCTTCCTTTCTACCATTGAAATCTACAGCTCCATACTTCTTAATTTTTCCTAAACTTGATTTCCGCTAAGGCAGTGATGGAATAACCCCAGTCATCTGTCGAAAGAATTCAGTCATCTGCTCATACAAGGCCTGTTAGGGTTGTACAGGCACCTCTTGCACTGGTGGAGCAGGATCTCCTCGATTTCCAACATCACTCCCAGTCGGGATACGGCTTACTACTTCCTCTATTGCCCTCTACGATTCTAGGTCCATACCTTAACCTAAAAATAACCAAAGAAAACAGATCTGCATTAGTGTCACCTCGACTCTTATGAATGCAATGCATGTTATGCACACCATCTTATTCTAACTATCGATGCCTAGGAACGCCTAAACTGTGCTCTGATACCAATAAATGTAACACCCCTCCCCTGACTATAGTGTAGCCGAGCAAGGCATGTCACACTCGATGCCGGAGCATCCTATTTTATCTTACTTTATTCCTTTAAAAAATTTTTTCTCATTATATTTTAATATCAATTATTTTTCTATGGAGAAACCAGCGGAGTTTCCCCTATTTCTATTACCATGTGGCATATTTTACTATTTACCTGCTTGAAATTTCAATAATACTTTACAAATAAAATCTCATCACACATTCAATTCTTGCAACCTCATTTGCATACATATCCATTTGGACTTAATTTATGTCACACCTTACCCCTCGGTAAGGCATAACATGATCACGTAGAATACCTAATAAACTACCAAACTTCACCTACCGATAACTCATTAAGTACCCTACAAGGGATTTTAAAACAATTTTCTTATTTTTGATAAGTGGTGAGCATTTCTAATAAGTATTTTAAACATGTAATTAAGTTGAAAGCTAGTTGGAAATTTTAGCGCATTTTATTTTTCCGCAAATTTTATAAAAATTTTGCCAGAGTTCCCTCTGTATTTTGAGAAAACAGTTCTTCAAATACCTGTAAAAAGCACTTCTAAAAACTTTCTCAACAACTGCTTCAATTTCAAACTCAATCTCAAACAATTTCTCAACACATTTATCAACTTTCAATTTTAAATCCAGTATCCAATGATCATCAAAATACTAACAATCCATTTCATTCAAATTAAATAAAATAGTTCCATTCATATTTCATCAGAAACAAAATAATTTGAATAGATCATTACAAAATTTACATTAAGAGAATTTCAAACTACAATATATATTACAACTTTATACAAATTTTATACAAACTGCTCAAGACCTATTTTTACATGTCCATACATTTATATGCAATACGTACATCAAAAGAAATATTTACAATTGGGGTATAAATTATACCCGAAGACTTCAAGCTGAATGATCCTCAATCTTCAGCAGCTCAGTCTACTGCTCCTCTAGTCTCTAAATCTGCGACAGCAATAAAAGCTATCGCTGAGTACTAGGACTCAGTGGTGCACAACATACTAAAATAATCTTTATGCAAAAATAAAATCATATTTATTCAAAAATTTGACTAAACATGAGCATTAAACACAAAACATGAATTATGAGATTTTAATGCAAAACACGTTCATTTCGAAGTATCAAAACACATTTCATAAAACCCACAGTTAAATCATGCCATTCGAAACAAATAGAATCTCAATAACCAGAGGCTAAAGAGAAATCACATCACAAGGCTAGCTAGCTCAAATATATGGATATCCATTCACATCCTCTTCTACTGGCACACCTCAACACTTCTCCAGAGAAGGAATCAAAATTCGAAACTAATTACCCCCACTAGTCGTGCTAGTGAGGTGTTCAAATATATGGTCATGACACTGTGGTTTCAAAACTTATTTTAACAATTTGCTAAACATTGTCATTTCAAATATACACAATAACTTTCACAGTTTAAATCAAAACATCATAAATAATGTCACAATTAAACTTTCAACAATTCCAAAGCACAAGTAAAATACATATTTCGTTCACTTTATCAATGAATTTTAAAGCATGGAGATGTTGTGCACAAACCTCAAGCGAGTCGTCCCTTAGCCTCGACTCGGTTCCTTCCCGATATTCTTTTCAACTGAAATACACAATTTTACAATGTTTCAGTACTAGAACTTAACACAAATCCAAAATAAATTTAGCTTCACATTTACCTAGTTCTAACGTGTTAAATTCGATGTTCTCGAAATTTTTGTGTTTCGGGTTACTATTCACTACACTATTCAAGTCAAATAGTTGACTTTCTAAGGCTTAATAGGTATAGGAACTCTAACTTCACCCACATACCACATTTTGGTCATTAAATTTTTAGGTTTTGGTCATTTTCTCAAAGCTTAAATCATTTTGGCCAAATTGTCAAATTTTCAGTTTTGGTGCTCCAAGTTGCACTATTCCATTGGCCCTTTTACTGTTGGAATTTGGCAAAACTTCCTTCATAGAAAATGTTCCTTGTTGTCTTAAGTGTATTCTCATTTTTGGATCACCCCAATTGGAGTTTTGTAGCTCAAGTTATAGCCAAAATACAATTACTATTCACATGCAATTTAGGTTATGGCAGATTTTTGATCCAACTTCATTCAATAATTTGACCAAGTTAAGTCCATAATTTGGTCTAATTTCCTTCATACGAAATGTTCTACTATGTCTTAGGTTTCCATCGGTTCAAGAATCGCCTAAATCGGAGTTTTCTAGAGAGAGTTATAGCAATTGGAACTTTACTGTTCAAATGGAAATCTGCAGTTTTGCAGGTTCAGTAACTCAACTTTTCTCAATCATTTGATTAGGTTAATGGCATAATTTGGGTTGGTGTTCTTCATGAAAGTTTTAGATCTATGTGTTATCTAATTACTGGTAAAATTTCAGGTCATTTTGACCTTTCTAGCTCGAGTTATGACCAAATGAATAATTACTGTTCATTTGGTCAGTTTGTGCAGTGGCAGCCTGCTCTCATTTCACTTTGGTCAATTGGTTCACTAAGTTTTGGTCAGTTTTTGGGCATGGTTCCTTAATGAAAATTGTGTCATTTTATGTCTATTTTCATCCCCAATTGGTGGCATATCAATTGGACTTGTAAAATTTTCGTTTTGGTCCTTCAAAGTTGGCTTGGTCATGCTGCCAGCAGCATGACCATTTACCCTACGAATTTGACTTCACTTCTAATAATTCAAACACAACTCATTTGGTCACAATTGACCATTTTTCACTTCACAATAGGTCAAACATGCCATTTACTCATTTCTTACATTTTTGGTTCACAAACCCTAAGTCCCAAAACCCTAACTTACTAAATTATTGTATTTAACTACATTTAATGGTTTTAATCCTAATCAATCAACTAAATAAAGCTTCTAAACTCATTTAACTCCATCAAACCATACAAAATCATACTCCCCTTCAACAGGCCAAAATTCAGTTTAGTCCTTCAACAATTGATTTCTCTTCATTTCCTTAGTTTCTAAGTTCATTTAAGTCACTAAACATGAACTTAAAACAGAAAATTAAGAGTTAGAATACCAACCTTTGTGTAGCCATTTCTAACTCCCCTTTTCACCAATTTTCTTTCTTTTTCTTGCTCCTCTATACTCTTCAAGATGCAAGGATGAGGTTTAGTGGAGAATTTTAGGGAAACTTATGGTTAATTTAGGGTGTATAAAGCTTGAGCTAAGAGCTCTAATGGAGGTTTGAGAGTGAGCTTTGGGAGAGGGAAAAAGAGAGTCACGTTTTTTTTTTTTTATGAAAAAGATGACTTTTAATTATTTTTTTCTTTTCTTTTATTTTATAAACTTGGCTTATGGAAGACCACAAAATGTAATTTAATAAATAATTTAATTAATTCTTTTATGACATCTTACATGATGTCATCACCTTTGACTTTTCCATCTTCTTCCTCTCTTTTTTTTTTTTTCTATTAGTTCTTTAATTTAATTCTCGATTCCGAAATTTTCTTTTCTCCGATTTTATTTTACAGTTAGGTCAGGAGTCAGCTCTCGGGGTCCATTGACCAAATTGCCCCTCGCCGGTTCATCCCGGTTTGCAATTAATTCCATATTTCTTCCGGCTCCCTGACCTAATTATTTGACTGGCTTAACAGTTCTTTTTCATGATTTTCTCTTTTCCACTGTGTCCATAAGGGTCCTAAGGACCGTAGCGTCACTTTTTACAGTTCGAAATTTGAGTTTAAAATGACTTCGTAGTCGTTCCCGAGGAGGTCACCCATCGCTGTGACTCTCGGCTCGTTTAACTTCTTATGTTCTGTTTTTCTTGTTTATACTTAACTAATTGAACATTACTAATTATTTGTGTTTATGGCTTCTCTAATTGTCTTAAGTGTGGTTCTAATCCCCTTAATTATTCGGACTGACACCGGTCACCAGAACAGTGAAATCTACCAGGCTATGTAAACGGGGTGTTACAATTTATGTATCAAAATTCTCAAACTTTATTAATTTACATGATTTATAACTAATTACATAAAGTTCATACTTTACATGATATGTAAATTAATTACAATTGAACAAATCATTTTATTAATTTACATCACATAAATATTACTCATAAATTCTTTGTTTACATTACAATATACAAAATATTATTACATACAAAATACATTATGTGATCTATATGGGCCCTATCTACATGCATTGCTGAGGAGATGACAACCTTGAGCACTTCTGACATTTTTGCAGATCTGGATTCCAAAAATCCCAGTCAGATATCCACGGGGTTTTAGCTTCAGTACCTGTGCAAAAGAAACAAATCCATCGTGCTAAGCATTTCTGCATAGTGGTGCAATAATATAACAAGAAAATAATATATACAAATGAGAAAGACTGAAGTATAATTTTAAAATATAATTTAAATCCTCGGGTATCAATTAAGTTTGGTGTGATATTTCTAATATCAACTATCTTATATTCTATTTTATCCCTCTTTGAAAGTGCTGAGTTTATGCAATAATAATATTCAATATACAAATTAATTCTAGGAAAGTATTATATTTTCGGTTCCCACAATTCTGAAAATTTCATTTGTACTACTTGATTCAGTTATGTTTCCTTTGCTAATCTTTTTTTTTTTCTCATTTCATTCAACACTTTCTAATGTTTTTAATTACTAATATTCTTAAATAATTTCAATAATTTACACTGCCCAGGTAACCTATGACAGGCTGACTAAACTGGATAATGGGTTGTTGGCACTAGACACCGCGATGCCTTGGGCCGTCATACCATGGGACGCAGAACGTCAACCACGTATGTAGTCAGCATGGCTAAAAAGCTATGATAACATATAATCGGGCATAAAAGCCATGAGTGCGGGCATAAAGCCATGAATGCGGGCATAAAGCCATGAATACGGGCATAAAGCTATGAATACAGGCATAAATTCTTATGTAGTACTTCTAAAATAATACCATATTGGCATGCCAATCTATCCAATATGACACACGTGTCTAGGCTGTAACACTCCTATTTGCATAGCCTAGTATATTTCACTGTTTTGGTGACCGGTTTCGGTCCGGACAATTAAGAGAAGTAGAACCACATCTAAGACACTTAGATAAGCCCTGAACACAAATAATTAGTAATCGCCAAATAGTTAAGTATAAATAAGAAAAATAGAACACAAGAAGTTAAATGAGCCGGGAGTCACAGTGATGGGTGACCTTCTCGGGAAGGATTGCGAGGTCGATCTAAACTCAAATTTCGAACCATAAAATGTGACGCTGCTGTAACACCCCTATTTGTATAGCCTGGTATATTTCACTGTTCCGGTGACCGGTGTTGGTCCGGATAATTAAGGGGATTAGAACAACACTTAAGTCAATTAGAGAAGCCATAAACACAAATAATTAGTAATGTTCAATTAGTTAAGTATAAATAAGAAAAACAGAACATAAGAGGTTAAATGAGCCGAGAGTCACAGCGATGGGTGACTTCCTCGGGAATGACTGCGGAGTCATTTTAAACTCAAATTTCGAACCGTAAAATGTGACGTCGCGGTCCTTAGGACCCTTATGAACACAGTGGAAAAGAGAAAATCACGAAAAAGAACTGTTAAGCCAGTTAAATAATTAGGTCAGGGAGCCAGAAGAAATATGGAATTATTTGCAAATCGAGATGAACTGGCGAGGGGCAATTTGGTCAATTGACCCCGAGAGTTGACTCCTGACCTAACTGTCAAATAAAATCGGAGAAAAGAAAATTTTGGAATCGAGAATTAAATTAAAGAACTAATAGAAAAATAAAAAAAAAATTCATTTTAGTCATCTTCTTTCTCCCTTGTGCCGCCCCACTTTCTTCCCAAAATCCTCCATGAAAATTCTTCCTTTAAGCTTACACTTAAGCTTAATTTTCCTTTACTCAACCTTCATAACTCCCCTAAAAACCTTACTAGAGCTTGTTATTACTACTTAAGAAGAAGATTACAAGAAGAAAGAAGAGCAAAAGATAGAGATTTGAAGTTTTAATAGAGGTTAGTATGTTAACTTGTTATTTTCCATTTTAAATGCATGATTAGTTGTTGAAATGAGCTTAGAAACTAATGAAATGAAATAAAAATATGGGGGGAGGACCAAACTTAATTTTCAGCCAGCTTGAAGGGGAGGATGATTTTGTATGGTTTGATGCATTTGAATGAGTTTAAAAACCTTATTTAGTTGAATGGTTAAGGTTGAAATTCTTAAATGTGATTGAATGCAACAAATTAGTGTGATTAGGGTTTGGAGGCCTAGGGTTTTGAGGCAAAATTTGGAGAAATGAGTAAATGGTGTATTTGATATATTATGAAGTGAAAAATGGTCAATTGTGACCAAATGAGTTGTGTTTGAATTGTTGGAATGGAAACTAAATTCGGAGGGTGTATGGTCATGCTGCTAGCAGCATGACCAAGTCAACTTTGAAGGACCAAAATTGAAATTTTACAAGTCCAATTGATACGGCACCGATTGGGGATGAAAATAGACATAAAATGACACAATTTTCATTTAGGAACCATGCCCAAAAAGTGACCAAAACCTGGTGAACAAATTGACCAAAGTTGGATAAGTGCAGTCTGCCACTGTACAAACTGACCAATTGAACAGTGTTTGTTCACTTGGTCATAACTCAAGCTAGGTAGGTCAAATTGACCTAAACTTTTACCAGTAGTTAGATGAGATATAGACCTAAAACTTTCATGAAGAACATAAGTCCAAATTCTGCCAGCAACCAAGCCATTTGGCCACCCCATTTTGGTGACCCAAATCTGCCAGCACCAAAATTTGTCTAGAAAATCTAGGTTGTTTCCAATCTGGCAGCCCTGGTTCAAATGGCCATAACTTGAGCTAAAAAACTCCAATTGGGTTGATCCAAAAATGAGAATAAACTTAAGACAATAAGGAACATTTTCTATGGAGGAAGGTTTGCCAAATTCTAACAGTAGATTGACCAATGGAACAGTGCAACTAGGAGCACCAAAACTGAAAATTTGACAATTTTGCTTGAAGGACTTAAGCTTTGAGAAAATGACCAAAACCAACAAATTTAATGACCAAAATGTGGTATGTGGGTGAAGTTGGAGTTCCCATACCTATTAAACCTTAAAAAGTCAACAAATTGACTTGAATAGTGTAGTGAATAGTAACCCAAAACACAAAAACTTCGAGAACGTCGAATTTAGCACATTAAAGCTAGGTAAAAGTGAAGTTAAATTTATTTTTGGATTTATGTTAAGTTATGGTGCTGAAACACTATGAAACTGTGTGTTTCAGCTGAAAAAGACTTGGAAGATAGGAGAGACTGAGTCAAGGCCTAGAGGCGACTCACGTCAGGTCTGTGCATAATAATTCTTGTTTAAATATTTTATTCTCAAAAATTTGACTTCTGTGATTAATTATGTACTGTGTTGCCATTTTATAATCGCAAATATGACTTTGGAAATTGATTAGATTTTTCATAAATTATTTGAATAAATTTTTTTGAATTGATTTTGTGTTCACAGTTAGCATGACAGTATCACACTATTCCTCCTCCATTTATGGGGTTGAGATCGTTTATTTTCCTCCCTCTCTGGCTTGCCAGTTGAGGTTGAGATCGGATGAGTACTCATTAGCTAGCTAGCCACCTCCCTCATTGATTTCAATTAATGGGATTGTAGATTGCTTTGTCGTGGTGTACAACACGGCATTGATCGGAAATTTTGTGTCATGGCTTAAGTGTATATGATTTTGGCAACACTGTGTTTAATAAATTATTTGACTAAATGGTGTTATTATGAACTTTGATAATTGTGAAATGTGATTGAGAAGTATTCAAATTGTGTTTCATCAATGAACGATTTATGTATTGCATTTTAAATTTTTATTGTGCACCACTGAGTATTTTTCTACTCAGCGATAGCTTATTTTGCTGTCGCAGATAAGAGCAAGGAGAAAGCAGCAGAGTGAGCTGCTATCGGATTGTGGACCACATCGATCATTTTGTACTGGTATTGTTTTATACCCTTGTAGATAATTTTGATGTAAATATAGAAATGTTGTATGTATCAATGTAAGTTGAGCAGTTGTAAATAAATTGTAATAATATTATTTTTTGGATTTCCTTCTGTAAATAAATATTTGTACTTGTGAATTTCATACCTTAGGCCATGTGAATGAAATTATTAAATATTTTGTGATGATAAATTTTGATTTAATTGTGGATTTATTTTGAAGTGAATTGAATTGAGTTGAATTGAGGTTTATTGGAGGTTGGGAGTTGTGAAAAATTTTTGGAAGTGTTTTTCACAGGTATTTGAAGAACTGTTTTCTCTAATTACAAACGGAACTCTGTCAAAATTTTTATAAAATTTGAGGCAAAATTAAAACGACCAAAAATTTTTACTAGTATTTAAACTTTGAATAAATGGTTTTTAATTCCTACCAAAATGCCCACCACTTTCAAAATGTAAGAGAATTGTTTTAAAATCTCTTGTAGGCTACTTAATGAGTTATCGGTAGGTGAAGTTCGGTAGTTCATTAAGTATTCTACGGGATCATGTTATGCCTTACAGAGGGGTAAGGTGTGACATGTTTTAGTGGTATCAGAGCATGGTTTTTCAATAAATTTTGACTATGTGTATGAACATTTTATTGATAAGTACAACTGCTCAAGTGTCTTTAATTGATACATATGACATATTTACATCATGAATATGCACTAACGGAGGTCAACCTCCTTGTGTTTGATCTCAGGAAGTAAAAAATTTTGGAAAACGAAATGGAAGGAAGAGATCATTCCGAAGAACAATCTGTTGAGGCTGAGGTTCAAGGGGAAGCCCCAGCACTCCAGAACGTGAGTGGGTCAACCACTCCAGCTCTGCTCGACCAGCGATTCCTACTCAGTTTGTATAGCAGATGGCTGCGTTTTTCCAGCAAATGGCGGGTAATGTGCCACCCCAAGCTCAAATGCCAGTACCTGTAGCACAACCACAGCCCTCATCTCGGCAATATGAAAAGTTGATGAAATTTGGGGCCACCGAATTTAAAGGCATTGTGGATCCACTGGAGGCAGAACAGTGGCTGGAAAGAATGGAACGAGTTTTCAGAAAACTGCAGTTTACGGAAGAGATGAAGTTCGAGTATTCTGTTTCCTTGTTACAAGGGGATGCTTATGAACGGTGGAAGACCATCCCCACGGCTGGTTGAGCCACTGTCGACATGGGCCAGAACTTCTGAGGAATTAAGGCAGAAATGGGTTCCTGATGCAAATGTGGATATGAAGTTACAAGAATTCTTGAGTTTGAAACAAGGGGACAGAACCATAGCAGAATATGAGAGAGACTTCTCAAGGCTAAGCCACTATGTTGGAAGCTTAGTCTCCACCACTAGAGACAGATGTAAGTGGTTCGAGTTTGGATTAATGCCGAATTTGAGAATGCAAGTCGTGGGTTTTCGACATCAGAATTTTGCTGAATTGATCTCACAGGCCCTGGAACTGGAAAGGATAGAATTAGAAGGGGCAGTGAAGAAGGGTACATAAGAGAAAGAGAAGACTGAAAAGACTACGGGACAAACATCTGAGAGTGGTTCTGGAAAGAGAAAATAGTTTGGGGGATCTAGCTCCCGTAGATCTGGCAGAGGCAGATTTTCTGGCCAACGACCACCCCGGTCTGGTTAGCAGACCCAGCAGACACCCCGAGGAGATCTATCAGTACGACAGTGTGAAACTTGTGGTTGAACTCATAGTGGGGTTTGTTTCAAGGCCACCGGTGCATGTTTTAACTGTGGAGGGAGCAGACATTTTGCTAAAGATTGCACTAGTCTACGCCGGTCTGGATCTTTTACTACATCTGAAGGATCAGCCCAAGTCTCTGCACCTAGAGGGTCACAGTCAGCTGCTAGAGGTAGAGGCAGAGGTAGGGGTCCTGGTAACACTCCTGGAAGTCAAAGCACTGTTAACCAGCCAGCACCCAGTGGTGCACCAGTCAGAGTGTATACCATGCGTCAAAGGGAAGAAGCTGAAACATCAGACGTTGTAGCTGGTAATTTCTCCATCCTTGACCAAGATGTGCATGTGTTATTTGATCTTGGCTCCACACATTTGTATATTAGTGCTAGTGTAATGTGTTCTACTGCTATTCAGTGTGTACCAATGGACTATGATGTGCTAGTAACTAGTCCATTAGGCCAGGAGGTCAAGGTAAATAGGTTATATACGGATTGTCCTTTGGTGATCCAAGGACACACTTTTCTATTTGATTTAATTGAAATGCCCTTCAGAGATTATGACATTATCTTGGGCATGGATTGGTTAGCCAGGCATCACGCCATGACTGACTATAGACTGAAGACAGTCACTTTTGGTCTTCTCAGTATGGTGATGTAGTAATACATGGGGAGAGATAGTTATTATCTTTAAACATCATTTCAGCTGCACTGGCCAGGAAAATGATTAGAAAAGGGTGTGAGGCGTACTTGGCACATGTGATAGACACCCAAGTGGGGAGTCCAGCACTGAGGGACATTCCTACTGTATGTGACTTTCTGGATGTATTTCCTGAAGAATTGCCAGGATTACCTCCAGAAAGAGAAGTGCAGTTTGAAATTGATGTTATGCCTGGTGTAGACCCAATCTCCATAACACCATACAGAATGGCACCTGCAGAACTAAAAGAATTGAAAGTGCAGTTGCAAGAGCTGCTTGATAAGGGCTTTATCCTCCCTAGTGTGTCACCTTGGGGAGCGCCAGTATTGTTTGTTAAGAAGAAGGATGGCACTCTCCGGTTATGCATTGACTATCGGCAGTTGAATAAGGTTACAATAAAGAACAGATATCCATTGCCCCACATTGATGACTTATCTGATCAGTTGAGAGGTGCAACTGTGTTCTCCAAAATTGACATGAGATCAGGTTATTATTAGTTGAAAGTACAAGAGCAGAGTATACCTAAAACTGCCTTCAGAACCCACTATGGTCATTATGAGTTCTTGGTCATGCCATTCGGGTTAACTAATGCTCCAGCTGCTTTTATGGATCTGATGAACACTATCTTCAGACCATACCTCGACCAGTTTGTTGTGGTATTTATCGATGATATATTGGTCTATTCGAGGAATACAGAAGAGCATGATAGACATCTGTGGATTGTACTGCAGACTTTGAGGGAGAAACAGCTATACGCCAAATTATCGAAATGTGAATTTTGGCTGAAGGAGATATCCTTTTTGGGGCACATAGTATCAGCAGAGGGTATTAAGGTAGATCCTAGCAAGATTGAAGCTATCCTTAATTGGAAGCCACCCAAAAATGTCACAGAGATTAGCAGTTTTCTAGGGTTAATTGGATACTACCATCGATTTGTGAAGGGATTCTCCATGTTAGCATCTCCATTGACCAAGCTACTTAGAAAGGATGTGAAATTTCAGTAGATGGACGAATGCCAGCAAAGTTTTGATGAATTGAAAAGATGTTTGACTGAGGCTCTAGTCCTGACTTTACCTATACCGGGTAAAGAATATACAATTTATAGTGATGCTTCTCACAATGGGTTAGGCTGTGTATTGATGCAAGATCGAAATGTCATTGCCGATGCATCATGCCAGCTGAAACCGCATGAGAGGAATTATCTGACACATGATTTGGAGCTTGCAGCCATTGTGTTTGCTCTTAAGATCTGGAGGCACTATTTGTATGGGGAAAAGTGCTACATCTACACAGATCATAAAAGTTTGAAGTATTTGGGCACCAAGAAAGAGTTGAATTTGAGACAGAGGAGATGGCAAGAGTTGATAAAAGACTATGATTGTCTGATAGACTATCAGCCAGGGAAAGCTAATGTTGTGGCTGACGCCCTAAGTCGCAAAACTATGGCAAGTCTACAGGTTACTCCTTTGTCTTTGGTACATGATTTGAGATCATTACATGCCAGTTTAGAGATTAATGATGATGGGCAGACAGCAGCTGCATGGCATGTACAGCCAGTGTTAATTGATCAGATCAGAATGGTTGCTCAGAATGATGAAAGGTATCAGAAGCTGTTGGAAGAAGTCCGGCAGGGCAAGAAACTAGAGTTCTCAATCAGAGATGATGGTTTACTACTACACCAGGGCAGAATATGTGTTCCTAATGATGTTAATTTGAGGCAGATCATTTTGAAGGAAGCACATGAATCTCCTTTTGCTATGCACCCTGGTGGTACAAAAATGTATAGAGGGCTAAAGGAGCATTACTGGTGGATGGGTTTAAAAAGAGATGTGGCAGAGTTTGTATCCAAATGCCTGACTTATCGCAAGTAAAGCGAGCATCAAGTACCAACTGGGTTTGTTACATCCACTACCAGTGCCAGAATGGAAATGGGAGAGAATAACAATGGATTTTGTAATGGGACTTCCGAGGACACAGAAGAGTCATGATGCAGTGTGGGTCATTGTCGACAGACTGACTAAGTCTGCTCATTTTCTGCCAGTCCGAATGGACTACAGTTTAGACAGATTGGCCAGGTTGTACATTGATGAGATTGTGAGACTTCATGGAGTGCCAGTATCCATTGTATCAGACAGAGATCCTAGGTTCACTTCTAGATTAGGGTAGTCTTCAGAGAGCCCTAGGAACTAGATTGAACTTCGATCGCATTCCACCCACAGATAGATGGCCAGTCTGAGAGGGTAATTCAGATCTTGGAGGACATGCTACGGGCTTGTGTGATTAAGTTTGAGGGTGGTTGGGATACACACTTGCCTTTGATTGAGTTTGCTTACAATAACAGCTACCAATCAAGCATTGGGATGCCTCCATATGAAGCTTTGTATGGCAGAAAATATAAAACCCCGTTGTGTTGGGATGACGTGGGTGAAAGAAAGATGATTGGACTCGAAATTGTTCAGTAGACTGAAGAGAAAATTAGGGTGATCAGAGATTGACTTAAGACTGCATCAGACCGTCAGAAGTCCTACATTGATTTGAAGAGAAGGTATATTGATTATGCAGTGGGTGAGAAAGCTTTGCTCAAAGTTTCTCCTTGGAAGAGGTTTGTGAGATTCGCGAAAGGGAAACTAAGTCCTCATTTTATCGGGCCATATGAGGTTCTGGAAAGAGTGGGTCCTTTGGCTTATCATTTGGCACTACCTCTAGAGTTGGAGAAGATACATAATGTCTTCCATGTGTCTATGTTGAGGAGGTATCGATCAGACTCATCTCATATACTACCAGTAGAAGAAATTGAAGTGAATCCAGACCTCACATATGAGGAAGAACCCATAAAGATTCTGGCTTATGAGGTGAAGCGACTCTGGAACAAGCGGATACCGTTGGTAAAAGTCTTTGTGGAACCATCATTGGCCAAGAAGCTACTTGGGAACGAGATGAGGACATGAGGAGACAACACCTACAGCTGTTCAGAGATTGATACCAGGTAAAATTTCGAGACAAAATTTATTTAAGGGGGGGATAATTGTAACACCCCTATTTGTATAGCCTGGTATATTTCACTGTTCCGGTGACCAGTGTCGGTTCGGACAATTAAGGGGATTAGAACCACACTTAAGTCAATTAGAGAAGTCATAAACACAAATAATTAGTAATGTTCAATTAGTTAAGTATAAATAAGAAAAACAGAACATAAGAGGTTAAGCAGTGAGAGTCACGATGGGTGACCTCCTCGAACGATCTGAAGTCATTTTAAACTCAAATTTGAATAGTAAAATGTAACGCGGTCCTTAGCACCTTATGAACACGGTGGAAAAGAAAATCATGAAAAGAAGCGTTAAGCCAGTCAAATGATTAGGTCAGGGAGCCAGAAGAAATATGGAATTATTTGCAAATCGGGATGAACCGGTGAGGGGCAATTTGGTCAATTGACCCCGAGAGCTAACTCCTGACCTAACTGTCAAATAAAATCGGAGAAAAGAAAATTTTGGAATCGAGAATTAAATTAAAGAACTAATAGAAAAATAAAAAAAAAAATTCATTTTAGTCATCTTCTTTCTCCCTTGTGCCGCCCCACTTTCTTCCCAAAATCCTCCATGAAAATTCTTCCTTTAAGCTTACACTTAAGCTTAATTTTCCTTTACTCAACCTTCATAACTCCCCTAAAAACCTTACTAGAGCTTGTTATTACTACTTAAGAAGAAGATTACAAGAAGAAAGAAGAGCAAAAGATAGAGATTTGAAGTTTTAATAGAGGTTAGTAAGTTAACTTGTTATTTTCCATTTTAAATGCATGTTTAGTTGTTGAAATGAGCTTAGAAACTAATGAAATGAAATAAAAATATGGGGGGAGGACTAAACTGAATTTTCGGCCAGCTTGAAGGGGAGCATGATTTTGTATGGTTTGATGCATTTGAATGAGTTTTAAAACCTTATTTAGTTGAATGGTTAAGGTTGAAATTCTTAAATGTGATTGAATGCAACAAATTAGTGTGATTAGGGTTTGGAGGCCTAGGGTTTTGAGGCAAAATTTGGACAAATGAGTAAATGGTGTATTTGATCTATTGTGAAGTGAAAAATGGTCAATTGTGACCAAATGAGTTGTGTTTGAATTGTTGGAATGGAAGCTAAATTCGGAGGGTGTATGGTCATGCTGCTGACAGCATGACCAAGTCAATTTTGAAAGACCAAAACTAAAATTTTACAAGTCCAATTGATATAGCACTAATTGGGGATGAAAATATACATAAAATGACACAATTTTCATTTAGGAACCATGCCTAAAAAGTGACCAAAACCTAGTGAACAAATTGACCAAAGTTGGATAAGTGCAGTCTGCCACTGTACAAACTGACCAAATGAACAGTGTTTCTTCATTTGGTCATAACTCAAGTTAGGAAGGTCAAATTGACCTGAAATTTTACCAGTAGTTAGATGCGATATAGACCTAAAACTTTCATGAAGAACGTAAGTCCAAATTCTGCCAGCAACCAAGCCATTTGACCACCCCAAGTTGGTGACCCAAATCTGCCAGCACCAAAATTTGCCCAGAAAATCTGGGTTGTTTCCAATCCGGCAGCCTTGGTTCAAATGGCCATAACTTGAGCTACAAAACTCCAATTGGGGTGATCCAAAAATGAGAATAAAGTTAAGACAATAAGGAACATTTTCTATGAAGGAAGGTTTGCCAAATTCTAACAGTAGATTGACCAATGGAACAGTGCAACTAGGAGTACCAAAACTAAAAATTTGACAATTTTGCTTGAAGGACTTAAGCTTTGAGAAAATGACCAAAACCAACAAATTTAATGACCAAAATGTGGTATGTGGATGAAGTTGGAGTTTCCATACCTATTAAACCTTAAAAAGTCAACAAATTGACTTGAATAGTATAGTGAATAGTAACCCAAAACACAAAAACTTCGAGAACGTCGAATTTAGCACATTAAAGATAGGTAAAAGTGAAGTTAAATTTATTTTTGAACTTATGTTAAGTTATGGTATTGAAACACTATGAAACTGTGTGTTTCAGCTGAAAAAGACTTGGAGGCTCGGAGAGACTGAGTCAAGGCCTAGAGGCGACTCACATCAGGTCTGTGTACAATAATTCTTGTTTAAATATTTTATTCTCAAAAATTTGACTTCTGTGATTAATTATGTACTGTGTTGTCATTTTATAATCGCAAATATGACTTTGGAAATTGATTAGATTTTTCATAAATTATTTGAATAAATTGTTTTGAATTGATTTTGTGTTCACACTTAGCATGACAGCATCACACTATTCCTCCTCCATTTATGGGGTTGAGATCGTTTATTTTCCTCCCTCTCTGGCTTGCCAGTTGAGGTTGAGATCAGATGAGTACTCATTAGCTAGCTAGCCACCTCCCTCACTGATTTCGATTAATGGGGTTGTAGATTGCTTTGTCATGGTGTACAACACGGCATTGATCGGAAATTTTGTGTTATGGCTTAAGTGTATATGATTTTGGCAACACTGTGTTTGATAAATTATTTGACTAAATGGTGTTATTATGAACTTTGATATTTGTGAAATGTGATTGAGAAGTATTCAAATTGTGTTTCATCAATGAACGATTTATGTATTGCATTTTAAATTTTTATTGTGCACCACTGAGTATTTTTATACTCAGCGATAGCTTATTTTACTGTCGCAGATAAGAGCAAGGAGAAAGCAGCAGAGTGAGCTGCTATCGGATTGTGGACCACATCGATCATTTTGCACGGGTATTGTTTTATACCCTTGTAGATAATTTTGATGTAAATATAGAAATGTTGTATGTATCAATGTAAGTTGAGCAGTTATAAATAAATTGTAATAATATTATTTTTTGGATTTCCTTCTGTAAATAAATATTTGTACTTGTGAATTTCATACCTTATGCCATGTGAATGAAATTATTAAATATTTTGTGATGATAAATTTTGATTTAATTGTGGATTTATTTTGAAGTGAATTGAATTGAGGTTTATTGGAGGTTGGGAGTTGTGAAAAATTTTTGGAAGTGTTTTTCGCAGGTATTTGAAGAACTGTTTTCTCTAATTACAAACGGAACTCTATTAAATTTTTTATAAAATTTGCGGCAAAATTAAAATAGACAAAAATTTTTACTAGTATTTAAACTTTGAATAAATGGTTTTTAATTCCTACCAAAATGCTCACCACTTTCAAATATAAGAGAATTGTTTTAAAATCCCTTGTAGGGTACTTAATGAGTTATCGGTAGGTGAAGTTCGGTAGTTCATTAAGTATTCTACGGGATCATATTATGCCTTACAGAGGGGTAAGGTGTGACAGCTGTTGTCCTTAGAACTATTGCGAACATAGTGGAAAAGAGAAAAACACAGAAAAGAATTGTTAAGCAGGTCAAATAATTAGGTTAGAGATCCAGAAGAAATATCGATTAACTTGCAAACCAGATTGAACCAACGAGGGGCAATTTGGTCAATTCACCCCTAGAGCTGACACCTGACCTAACTGTCCAATAAAATCGGGAAAAAGAAAATTTTGGAATTGGGAATTAAATTAAAGAACTAATGAAAAAATAAATGAAAAAAAAGAGAAAAGAAAAAGTTTTATTACATCATGTTGATGACATCAATTATGATGTCAAAATTTATTTTTAATTTTCCACATTTTTTTACCAATTCAAATACACAAAATAAGACCTAAAATACGTAAAAATTAAGAAAAAAAAAAAGAAATCAAACCTCACCTTCCCAAGTGGTTCGGCCACCATCTCTCTCTCCCACTCTATGAAAAAAACCTCCATTAAAGCTTAAGTCTAAGGTTTTAAACCCACAAATTTCTATCAATTTCCCTCAAATTAGCTACTAAACCTTACTTTGGTGACTTGAGAAGAAGATTGATCAAGAAAAAAAAATTAAAGATTGAACATCAAAGTTGAGGTTAGTCATCTAAACTTGGAAACTGTAGTTAAATATTTATGTTCTAGTTTAAGTAACTTAGAGTTTAACTTAAAATCAAAAGAAAATATTTATTGGAGGACCAAACATGAAACTCATCTAGCTAGGGTTAGGGTTTGATATGAATGAGTTTGATGGTTTTGAATGGTTATTTGAGGTGAATTAGATGTGTAGATCATGCATGTACACTTTGAAATGCATTAGATGGAACTTTAGGTGTAGCTAGGGTCTTGAGCATGTGAAAAATTGAAGAAAAATTTGAGAATTGACCAAATGATATAGTTAAGCTTAGTTGAGTTGAGAAATGGTCATTTGTGACCATTTGGGGTGTGTATGAAATGTTGGAACTAAGTTCCAATTCGGATTGGTGAAGGTTAATCTGTAGGCAGCTTGACCTAGGTCCATTTCAGGGACCAAAATTGAAAATTTACAAACCCAATTGATATAAGGTCAATTGGGAATGAAACTAGACACAGAATGACACATTTTTCATGTAGGAATCATGCCCAGAAAGTGACCATAACTTAGTGAACAATTAGGCCAAATCCAGAATTGGGCAAACTGACATGTACAAAAATGACCAAATGAACAGTAGTTACGCAAATGACCATAACTTGGTCTAGGAAGGTCCAAATGATCTGAATTTTATACCGATAGAAAGCTGAGACATAGCCCTACAACTTTCATGAAGAAAAAAAACTCAAATTTTGGCCATAACCAGTTTGAAAAGCTACCTGTAATTAACCCACAAAAACTGTCATTATCTAGTGAATGCTCAGAATTCTGGGTAAAACCAAATCCAGCCAGCCATGTTCAAATGGCTATAACTTAGCCTACAAAACTTCAAATTGAGTGATTCAAAAAGGAAATAAAGTTAAGACAATAAGGAATAACTTCTATGAAGAGAACTTAGCCAAATTACCACAGCAACATGACTAATGGAATAGCACAATACAGGGCAGCAAATCTAAAATTTTGGAATTTCACCTAAGAGACTTAAGATTTGAGGAAAACAATCAAAACCAACAAGTTAGGTAACCAAAATATGGCACGTGGGTGAAATTGAAATTCCCATACCTATTAAGCATTAGAAAGTCAACAAATTGACTTGAATAGTGCCATGAATAGTAACCCCGATATGAAAATTTTTAAAAATGTAAGTTTAAGCATATTGGGGCGATAATTGAGCATATATGAATTTAATTATTGGATTTATTATGAGACAAGAAACTGAAACACTGTCAATTGTGTGTTTCAGCTGAAGAAGACCCGGAAAGTCAAAGGGACTAAGTCAAGGCTTAGAGGTGACTCACGTCAGGTTTGTGCACAATAAATTATGTAATTATTTTCTAAGTGAAAACTTAACTTGTTATGCTTTATGAAATCACTGTATTATTTATAAATTGTGTTGCCACTTTGTGACTACAAAAATGAATTTTTTGAAATTTTTTGGGATCTTTCCTAAATTAATTGAGTACATTGTTTTGAATTGATTTTGTATTCATCCTTAGCATGACAGTACCACATTATTCTTCCTCCATCTATGGGATTGAGATCATTTATTTTCCTCCCTCTCTGGCTTACCAGTTGAGGTTGTAGATCGGATGAGTATTCATTAGCTAGCTAGCCACCTCCCACATTGATTTTGATTAGTGGGGTTGTAGATTGCTTTGTCGTGGTGTACAACACAGTATTGATCGAAAATTTTGTGTCATGGCTTAAGTTGTGTATGAATTGGCAACACTATGTTTATTAAATTATTTGACAAAAATTGTGCTATAATGGGTTTTGATAATTTGTGAAATATGATTGTGAAATATTTAAATTGTGATTTATCAATGAATGTTTTATGTACTGCATTTCGAATTTTTATTGTGCAGCACTGAATATTTTTATACTCAGCGATAGCTTATTTTGCTATCGCAGATAAGGGTAAGGAGAAAGCAGCAAAGTGAGCTGCTATTGAGATAGAGGACTACATTGACCTTTTTGGTATGTGTATTTATTTATACCCTTGTAATTATTTTGATGTAAATATTGCAATGTCATATGTATTAATGTAAAGTTGAGCAGTTGTACAGTAAATTGTAACATAGTATTTTGGATTTTCTTTTTGTAAATTAAAATCTGCATTTGTAAATAAAATATTAAATGCAATGTGAATGAATTTATGAGATATTTTGACAAGACAAATTTTGATTGAATTGTGGAATTGAATTACATTATGATGAACTAAGTTATTTTCGTGGTTGGAAGTTGTGAAAGCAAATATTGGAAGTGTTTTTTTTACAGGTTTTCGAAGAACTATTTCCTCAAAAAATAGACGGCACTCTTCAAAAATTTTTACTAAATTGTGAAAAAATAAAAATGGTTAACAATTTTTACTAGTTTTGAAATTTCAATTAAATATTTTTAATTCTTACTAAAATGCTCACCACTTCCAAAATGTAAGAAAATGGTTTTAAAATCCCTTACAGTGTACTTAATGAGTTATCAGTAGGTAAAGTTCGGTAGTTCATTAGGTATTCTACAGGATATTGTTATGCCTTATAGAAGGAAAATGTGTGACATAGGCAATACGTTTGCATATAAGTACCATTAAGTGTTAATAGATTTTATTATTTTATTATTTTACGATAAATTCCGATTATAATTTATAATATTTCAATTCTATTCGCAACAGAAATATAAATTTTTAGAATACAATTTTACATAAATTATGCATTTATCATAATTTATACATTCATTTATTATATCATTTGTGTTGATCATAATTCACAACAATGGTTCTCATGTACTATTGTACTCAAAACATTCTTTTTGTTTCTCATATGCCATTAATTATGCAAGGTATTAATTTCTAGTTACAAAAGAGGCATAAGCCCTAGTGATAATTTCGCTTCATTTTCACATTTAACAGTCCATATATATATAATTCACATTTTATATTCCAAGTTGTATTATGAATATATTATGAGGTCCAGAACTGAAAATTAAATTTTCTCTAGCAGTGTAGTTAAGATACAAACTTATTTGTGTATTGATTTTAATTTCTCTTTTTCCTCATGATGAGAACAAGTATTCATAATTCACCTTAATTCCTCTTATGTACCACTTATTGGGTAGGATATTATTATTGTTCTAGTTACAATGAAACATAATTCCTCATGTTGACTTCATCTCACTTATACATTTAACAATTCACTTATGCTAATTACAATTTCATATTTCCAATTGTATTACTAATGTATCATGAATTTTATTTGTAATGGGCATGTAAGCCCTAACTATCTATTCCTCATGATTTAGGTGAATTATCATTCATATTTCAAGTAATCCATGAATATTTCATGGATTTCAAATTTAGCTAAATTTTCCTTAAATCCTAGTGTCACTCAAACTCACCATTCACAATTTACCTACCACATCCTATATTACTAAATACAATAGTTCTTATAGTTTGATTTTCTACTTCACATAATTTAGTGGTTACTATTCATTTGACCATTTTCATTCAAAGGTTGACTTTTGATTTATAATAAATTTGTTGAGCCTAGATTCACCAAGATACTATATTTTGCATTTTATTTTTGTTGACATTGATTGCCAAACTCAATTCCTAGCCTCCTAAGTTTTATTTCAATTTTTCAGACTTTGAGGTCCAAGTTTACTGTTCCATTAAACCTTGCTACAGTAGAATTTTGATAAAACTTTTTTCATAAAAGTTGTTCCTTTATGTATCTTCTTTAATTTTCTTTTTGAATCACTCAATTTGGAGTTTTGTAGCTCATGTTATGGTCAATTTACCATAACTGGCCGGATTGGTCCTTACCTAGATTTTCTGGGAAAATTTGGTTCTGCCAGATTTGGTATCCTAACTTTGACTAGCAATTTGAATTGGTTAAGTTCAGAATTTGAGTTTGTGTTCCTCATGAAAGTTGTTCTGAATGTCTAAGCTTTCTATTGATATGAAATTCAGGTCATATGAATATTTCTACACTAAGTTATGGCCAAATGAACAAACACTGTTCATTTGGTCAATTTCCAGAGCAGCATGTATGTTACCTAGATTAGGTCAATTTTAGGCCATTCTATTGTAGTTTTCTGGGCATGGTTTCTTCATCAAAGTTGTGCCATTATATGTCTAGTTTCATATCCAATTGGCCTTGTACCAATTGAACCTACACCTTTCAAGTTACAGCTACCCAAACTTGTTGGACTCACATCTAGCCTTGCAGGTCCTATGAGGTAGCATAACTAATTTCAAATCCAAAGCCACAATTCACTTCAATTCCTCATCAAACACAGCCAAATGGTCACTAATTCACCATTAGGACTTCCATTCACCAACACATGAGCAAAACCCTAAGTTTGCTCCAAACCTTAACTCCAAAATTCCAATTTACTCAAACATCATGCTATCAAATGTTCTAATCATCAATTTCATGTTCAATTGCATCAATTCACAACTATAATTCACTTGAATCATTAAAACTCTAAAGTACCCTAAGCTGCAAAAATTGAGGGTTTTTCATACCTACATAATTTGTTTTCTTTCTTCCAAAACTAACACTCAATTCATAATCTACACCAGGTAAACTCATGGATTTATGGAAGAAATAGCACTAACCTTGACTTAGCTAATTCCCAAGGCTTGAAAACTCCACTTTTTCTCTTCCTTTTTGCTTTCCAAGCCTTGCTCTAGGTGTGAGGAGAAGTTTTTATGAAGGGAAGCTAGGGTTTTGAGGTGGTTTGGTGGATGGAAATCAAGCTCGCTCAAAGCTTTAATGGAGGTCTCTCTCTCTTTCTTTCTCTCTTCTCTTGGTTCGGCTAAATGAAGGAGATGGCTGCTGGAATTGTTTCATTTTTATGTCATTTTTATCCCTTTTAATTTGCTTGTCAAATGGTGATTGGGCGGAGCTTTTTAAATCACATCATGTGATTTCAAAATTCCAATTTTCTTCATTTTCTTTTCTACTCATTTTCAGTTAAATATTTAGCAATATTTATTCATATTTTATGTCATAATAATTATTTACTTAACTAAACAAGTTGGCCAAATCATCTCTGAAGACAAAATGACTAAAATGCCCTTTGTTTTGCTTAACAGACTAAAATTGTCTGTACCGATCTAAAAATTTTTCTAAGTATTTTCTTGGCATTCTAATGCCATTGAAACCTCAATAACTCTTCTCTAGAGTCCGAAAAATTAATTCACGGGATTTCCCTCAGGTTTGGGGCTACTAGCTGTGAAGACAGCAACTTCCTATTAGGGTCACCCATCACCTGGGCATCGGCTCATTTAACTTCATTGTATTTCACTTCTAAAAATTTTCCTTAATTTTTCTTACACTTATTTGGTCTATTTATGACTCCTCACTCTAGTTTAATTATAGTTTCAGATATTCTGGCTCTCTGGACAGCCATTGGTTGCCAAAACAGTAAAACGTACGGAACTACCTAAAGTGAGGGTTTTAAAATATACATTTAATAATTTCTAATGCCTTAACATGAATGTAACACCCCTTACCCGTCTACAGAATAGCCGAGCAAGGCGTGCTACACGGTGTGCCAGAACACCTAGTCTGTGATTATTTCATTTCTTGAACTAAATTTGATTTTAAGAAGTCTTTTATGTAATATTCATATCATGCTGATACTATTTTCATACTTTGATAAAATCAGTGTTTCAAGACTGGTAATAAAAATTTGGCAAGATGCTGTCTATATTTAGGACAAACTGTCCTTCCAAACCTGTTGAAAACAGTTTAATATGATGATATCAAAATCTCAAATATTTCACAGTCTCTATTTCTCAGTAAAGTCAATAGACTTTTATAGTCATTAAATAGTTCCATAATACAGTCCATAATAATTTAAATATACACAGAAAATCTCCATGTTATTTAATATGTACAAAATATTACAAACTTTAGAGCTTTCATAACATTACAAAATACAGGGCTGAATTTCAAATATACAACAAAAGTACAAAATACAAGATATCCTAAGTCCTACCATGTATGTAATGCAGTGCAGATGACTTTGGACTCCTGTGCAGATCTGATGTCTCACCCGGTCGTAGGTCTGCGGGGCTTCCCAGCTGTATCTCCAATACCTACGCATTACAAAAGCAACGCGCTAAGCAATTTTGCTTAGTGGTGCCAAATATAAAGAAATATACACTAAAATAAAGTAAATAAAGTGTTTACAAATTTTTGGTGATGCTGTATGTCAGTAGACTAGATTTAGGTATTTGAATTTAATAGTACTTGAATTACTGCCCGTGTAGCCTATATACTGACCAAACTGGATAAATGGATATACTGGCACTGGGTACCTAGTACCTCGGGCTATCACACCATCGGTCACAAAGTGTCTCCCGGTGTGCAAATAGCGTGGCTAAAAAGCCATATAATCAATCTGGCGAGAAGCCAAAAATAAATACACAATATGTATAGCCATAGGCTATTAAAGTCCTGATCTTGGCATAATAAGCCGTAAAAACATAGTATGGCATAAAGCCATTTACAGAACAGCTGTCAGAATCCTATTGGCATGCCAACCTATCCATACTAGTCAACTAGGCAAACTAGGGCACATTATAAATTAATTATTTAATTCTTCAATTTTTGGAGTTTACTAACTATTATATAATTCACAAGTCAATGCATATGTTGACCTTTTTAGATAATATGAACAAGTTGTTTCTAGCATCAATATGTCACAATTTATATCTCAATATGCTGCCAATATAGTGCAATTTACCATTTTTACAAGTTGGCATTCATTGCCAAAATGCTTAAGCATCATTGTATGCAAAATTTCAAATTGTCAATTTTTGTGTGCTAGATTGGTCTAGCTTAAAGTCCTATTTTCCTTGGTTTTTAGCTTCTGGTTAAAGAAGAAAAATTGTAGCTCTATGTCTTATTGCACGCGGGGCAAAATTTCAGGTCATTCTGAGTTATATAGACCAAGATATGGTCAATTTACTAAAGCTGGACAGATTGCACCTTTAGTGCAAAATTTGGTCAATTTTTGGTCAGTTTTGGTTCGGCAGTTTTTGTACCCGAACTTGTGCAAGCCATTTGACTTGGTTCTGGCCATTTCTGGGCTTTGGTGTCTTCATAAGAATTGTAGATCTATGTCTAAACTAACCATGGTAAAAATTTCAGGTCAATTGGACTTGTTTTGAGTGAGTTATAGTCATCACAAGGACTACTGTTCATATGGTCAAAAATCTGGGTTGCAAGGTTGCTAATCCGGATTTGGTCATTTTTAAGGTCAGTTTCTAGGCAGAATTTTGGCAACATTTCTACATGAAAGTTGGCATATTTGGTGTCTAGTTTCACTCCATATTGGCCTCATACCAATTGGGTTCATAGTTTGGCACTTATGGCCTCATTTAGGTGCTGCCTTCAATACACAACCTGCACAAAGCACATACACTCCCAATTTGATGTTCCTTCTCCTCCTCATTACTACAATATTCAATCAACAATACTTCCATACATATATTGTACACCATTCCAGAAACAATTCTTGGAAGAATATTCAAGTGCTCAATGCACACAATTCATCATTAAGTTCAACATTCACTTCCACCAAAATTCAACATACTTCAATGTCAATATTACACATACACTTCAACATAATCATACTTCAATGTCACTTACACTTGTTACCCACAATTTAACCTTGGCATATATCATTAATAACTACATGTTCACACACAAATTCATGCTATTAGGGGCTGCCAAATATGGCAGTTTGCTCAAGGCATCAAAGTTCCATTTCACACCCTTAATTCAAATACTACATGCATATACTTAGATACAAACTTACTACAACTTTCATTTGAATTAATCAACCTTCATTTCCATTCATTAGAAGTAAAAATAACTCACGCTCAACAAAGGTTCATGGCTGCCCAAAAATGGACGAGTCCATTTCTCACCATTTCTTTCATTTCTCTTCACCAAAATACTCAGTTCAACCTAAACAGAAGGTTTACTAAAGCAAGGGAGAGATTTTGGACACTTACAACTTTTGAAACTTATCAAAACTTCACCAAATCTTGTTTTTCTTGTTGCCAATATCTTCCCCAAGGTGAATAGGCAAGCTTTTATGAAGGAACCAAGTGAAAATGAGGGCTTGATGATGGAGAGAGAAAGCTTCATGCATGGGCGGCTATGGAGGTTTTTGGGAGGAGCAATTCGGCAAGCTTTCTCTCAAGGTTGAAGATGACCCATTTCTGCCCACTAATGTTTATTTTATGTACTTTATATTATAGTTAGTGGAGCACTAATAAATGGTTTAATGTTTAATTATACTAAGTTTCCTTTATTTACACATTTACCTCCTCTCTTTCACAATTTACATAATGTATCACAATTTAATTTTTCATGACATTTCTAAAGTGTAATATCATTTATTTTTAATGGACATTGAGGTCAAAAGGCAACACTATGTGTTAAATGACCAAAATACCCCACTTCGGATTACATTCCTGATTTTTCAGTAACACCGATTTTTATCTGTTTCTCGATTTTTCATTTTTCTTTGTAATAATTTATTAATTTTTCTTTGATATTTCTAGTGTCAATTACATTTCAATAAACCTTTATCTATGTCTCAAAATTGAATTCCGAGGGTTCCCTGCGGTCCTGGGGTCAGCAACGGCCTTCTCGGTGCGGTCACCCATCGCTGCGGTGCTGGCTCGTTTAACTTAGCATCATTTTCTCTCTTTCATTTTTGTTTGATTTTTCTTGTATTTTATTTTTATTTATTTCATCATTATATGTCTGTTCACTATCACCGAAGTGTAGTTCCAGACATCCTGACTTGCCTGGACTGTTATTTGACTACTGGAGCAATAGAACGTACAAAATATTTATAGTGGGGATGTTACAACTCTTCCCCTCTCAATAAAAATTTCGTCCTCGAAATTTACCTGATGTGAAGAGCTGAGGGAACTGTTGCCTCATTGTCTCCTCGCTCTCCCATGTTGCCTCCTCCGTGTTGTGGTGTCTCCATAGGATTTTCACTAGTGGAATTGTCTTATTTCTGAGCTCTTTTACCTCTCGTGCCAAGATTTTAATTGGTTCTTCTTCATATGTCAGGTCAGGTTGTACCACAATTTCTTCTGCTGAGATGACATGTGAAGGATCTGATCTGCATCTTCTGAGCATCGAGACATGGAACACATTATGTATCTTGTCCAGCTCAGGTGGTAAGGCTAATCAGAGGCTCTTTGGTCCCACATGTTCAATAACTTCATATGGGCTAATAAACCTAGGGCTTAATTTTCCCTTTTTCCTAAATCTCAACACTTTCTTCCACGGTGATACTCTGAGAAATACTTTCTCGCCAACTTCATATTCAATGTCCTTTCTTTCAAGTCAGCATAAGATTTCTGTCGGTCTGAGGCAACTTTCAAATTGGCCTTTATCAGTTTCACCTTTTCCTCTGTCTGTTTTCTCAAGTCTGGCCCCACTAGCTTATCTTCACCTAATTCAGTCCAACATACAGGTGTTCTGCATTTTCTCCCATACAGTGCTTCATAGGGTGCCATTTGTATGCTAGCTTGATAGCTATTATTAAATGCAAATTCTGCCAGTGGAAGGTATCTGTCCCAACTTCTCTCAAACTCAATAACACAACTTCTCAGCATATCGGACCTATCACACATATTCAGTTATTACTATCATTATTATCATTATCAGTTCAATTTATTGTTTATAATAACTCAATGAGTTTCAAATTTTACCTGAATTATTCTTTCTGACTGTCCATCCGTCTGAGGATGAAAAGCCGTACTAAAATGGAGTTGTGTGCCCAAGGATTCTTGTAATTTCTTCCAAAATCTAGATGTAAACCTCCGGTCTCTATCAGATATAATGGAAAGTGGAATTCCATATAGTCTAACTATCTCACTGATGTACAATCGCTAGCTTTTCCGGTGAGTAGTCGATTCGATCGCAAAAATGTGCTTATTTGGTTAACCTATCCATATCACCCATACTGCATCATGCTTCTTCTGAGTGAGAGGTAGACCACTGACAAAGTCCATAGTGACTCGGTCCCATTTCAATTCAGGTATGTTTATGGGCTGTAACAAACCTGATGGAACTTGATGTTCTGCTTTGACTTACTAACAGGTCAAGCATCTTGTTACATGGTCAACTATGTCCTTCTTCATACCGCCACCAGATTGGAGTTTCGTGTCATGGTACATTTTGTGCTTCACAGGTGCATAGCATACACCTTTGTTATGTGCTTCTTTCGAATCTTGGTTTTCAACTCTTTATCATCCGGTACACATACTCTATCTTTATAGTACAGGCACCCATTTTCTTTCACTTCATATTGGTTTCCTTCCTCGGTGATTTTGCCCATAATAGCCATTAATTTCTCATCTGTCTTCTGCCCATCCTGTATCTGTTGTAACAGATTCGGCTTTACTTGCAACTCAGCCAAAATAACTCCATCATGAGTTAAGGATAGTTGGGCATTCAGAGATCTTAATGCTACAATAGATTTTCTCGCTTAAAGCATCGTGACTACATTTGCCTTCCTGTGGTGGTAGTCAATCACACAATCATAATCTTTCAGAATTCAATCCATCGCCTCTGTCTCAAATTAAGTTCCTTCAGGTTGGCGGATATTTGGACTCTTATGGTCTGTGTATATGTAGCATTTTTCTCCATACAAGTAATGCCTCCATATCTTCAATGCGAAGATAATTGCTGCTAACTCTAAATCATGAGTAGGGTAATTCTTTTCATGTGGCCTTAATTGCCTGGAAGTATATGCGACCACTTTCCCTTCTTGCATAAGTACACACCCTAACCCATTGTGTGAGGCATCACTGTAGACTACAAAGTCTTTTCCAGACATTAGCTGTGTTAACACTGGTGCCTTTGTCAACATAGCCTTCAGCCTCTCAAAATTGGCTTGACACTTGTCATTCTAGTCAAATTTCATATTCTTGTGTAGTAATTTGGTCATTGGAGCAGCTATCAGGGAAAATCCCTTTACAAATCTTCTATAATATCCAGCTAACCCCAAGAAACTTCTGATCTCAGTTGTATTTCTGGGAGGCTTCCATTCCATCACTGCTTCAATCTTCTTGGGATCCACACTAATCCCTTCAGCTGATACTACATGTCTAAGGAATGCAATCTCATTCAACCAAAACTCACACTTGGACAATTTAGCATACAATTTCTTCTCTTTTAAAGTCTGCAGAACAATTCTCAAATGCTCATCATGTTCTGCTTTATCCTTGGAATACACTAGGATGTCATCAATGAAGACCACTATGAACCGATCTAAGTATGGATGGAAGATACGGTTCATAAGGTCCATGAATGCTGCTGGAGCGTTTGTTAACCCAAATGGCATCACCAGGAATTCATAATGCCCATACCGGGTTCTAAATGCAGTCTTAGGCACATTTGCATCCTTAACCCTTAGCTGATGATACCCTGATCTGAGATCAATCTTAGAAAACACACCAGCTCCCTTCAACTGATCAAACATATCGTCAATTCTAGGCAACGGATACTTGTTCTTCACTGTTACTCTATTTAACTGCCGGTAGCCAACACATAACCTCAGTGTCCCATCTTTCTTTTTTACAAACAGTACCGGAGCTCCCCACAGTGACACACTGGGGCATATGAACCCCTTGTCTAGTAATTCTTGCAGCTGGATTTTTAACTCTTTTAATTTAGCAAGTGCCATCCTATACAGAGTAATTGAAATGGGAGCTGTACCCGCCATAATCTCAATAGCAAATTCAACTTCCCTTTCTGGTGGTAAACTAGGCAATTTCTCAGGAAATACCTCAGAGAAATCCCTTACTGTGGGTATGTCAGACAAGTCAAGTTTACCCTGCCTAGTGTCAACCACGTGTGCCAGATAGGCTTCACACCCTTTTCTCAGCCATCTCCTTACAACTGTAGCTGAGATGACATTGGACAAGAAATCTGTCCTTTCACCCACTACTATTATTTCTTCGTTCTCAGCAGTTTTCAGAGAGATTCTCTTCAATTTACAATCTACTATTGCCTGATGATGGGATAACCAGTCCATTCCCAAAATCACATCAAACTCATGGAAAGGCAGTTCGATTAAGTCTGCTAAGAACTCTTTCCCTTGAATCTTCAATGGACAGCCCTTATACACCTTGTTTACTACCACACTGTGACCTAGCAGATTTGTGACCATGATGTTTTGGTCACTTTCCTCCACTGGTATAACATTTATTACGGGCAGCATGAACTTAAAAGATGAATGAGTAGATTCAGGATCCACTAATGTATGCACAGAAGTATTATAAAGGAGGAACTTACCCTTGATAACATCTGGAGCATCCTGTTCCTTCTGTGCCCTTATAGCATAGGCTTTGGCTGGTTTTCTGCCTTCTGCTCTCTCCACAGACTCTGACGCAGGTTTCTGTGAAGTACCGGCTGCCTCAGCCTTACCCGGCCTTCTACCCCTTGGAGCTGGAGGGGCAGCCTATCGATTGATACGAGTGGATGCGATTCTGCGTGGACAATCTCGGACTAGGTGGTGCAGTAGATCCACACCGTAAACAAGCACCTATCATCCTCCAACATTCACCCTTATGCCATTTTTGGCAATGTGGGCAAGCAACAGATACTGTTGGGTCTGGTCCCATATACCCTGTTCCTGGAGAGCTAGCCATTGAAGGGGTGGACTGGCCTCTCCTTGGTGCAAACTGAGATTTGGACCTCTGTGACTGACCCTGACTTGGTGCTCTACTAAAACTCTGAGTAGGCGAACCACTGAATTTCTTACTAGGGGCAGAAGATGTACCAGTCTGACCCTGACCTCTTTTCTGTTGTCTGTCCCTTCTGTTATGCTCATTCATTCTAACTTTTTCAACCTTCAGTGCAGCTTCCACTAACTTGGCAAACTCTATAATCCCCAAGGCTGTAATCATTACTTTAATGTTATCATTTAGTCCTTCCTCAAATCTCTTGCATCTCTCTGCCTCATTAGGGACTATTTCCCGCCCATAGCGGCTCAATCTGACAAATTCTCTTTCATATTAGTTGTCTCTAGCGTAGGGTAATAAACTCCCTTCTCTTCTCTTCCAAGTATACACGGCCCACATATTTCTTTCTGAACTCAGTGAGAATGTAATCCTAAGTTATCTGCTCGTGGCACCTCACTAGTTCTTGTATCCACCACCGTATGCATCATCCTGCAATAGTGATACAGCAGCTTCCAAATTCTGCTCTGGAGTACAATGAACTTGTTTCAAGACTCTTCCAGCTCTGTCCAACCAGTTTTCAGCTGTGACAGAATCATCTTCTCTTTTGCCCAGAAAGTCCACTGCTCCAAACTTCCTCAGTCTCTCCATGCGAGATTTTTGATGTGGAGGTGGTGGTGGTGGCATAACTCCTGCCATCTGTCTAAAGAACTTAGCCATTTGCTAAAATGTGACTGGTGCATTTGGTACTGGTGGAGCAGGTTCCCTCCTGTCTCCTGGTTCAGTCATAGATGAAGCATGACTTTTCACTTCCTCATCGAGCTCTGCGATGCGAGTCCATATTCGATCAAAATAACAAAACAAATCAAAAGATCTGCATTAGAGTCATCTTAACACTTACAATGCAATGCATGATGTGCAATCTATCTAGGTCCAGAAACGCCTAAACCGTGCTCTGATACCACTAAATGTAACACCCCTTACCCGTCTACAGAATAGCCGACAAGGCGTGCTACACAGCGTGCCGGAACAACTAGTCTGTGATTATTTCATTTCTTGAACTAAATTTGATTTTAAGAAGTCTTTTATGTAATATTCATATCATGCTGATACTATTTTCATACTTTGATAAAATCAGTGTTTCAAGACTAGTAATAAAAATTTGGCAAGATGCTGTCTATATTTAGGACAAACTGTACTTCCAAACCTGTTGAAAACAGTTTAATATGATGATATCAAAATCTCAAATATTTCACAGTCTCTATTTCTCGGTAAAGTCAATAGACTTTTATAGTCATTAAACAGTTCCATAATACAGTCCATAATAAATTAAATATATACAGAAAATCTCCATGTTATTTAATATGTACAAAATATTACAAACTTTAGAGCTTTCATAACATTACAAAATACAGGGCTGAATTTCAAATATACAACAAAAGTACAAAATACAAGATATCCTAAGTCCTACCATGTATGCAATGCAGTACAGATGACTCTGGACTCCTGTGCAGATCTGATGTCTCACTCGGTCATAGGTCTGCTAGGCTCCTCAGCTGTATCTTCAATACCTACGCGTTACAAAAGCAACGCGCTAAGCAATTTTGCTTAATGGTGCCAAATATAAAGAAATATACACTAAAATAAAGTAAATAAAGTGTTTACAATTTTTGGTGATCTTTGTATGTCGATGATCGGATTTAGGTATTTGAATTTAATAGTACTTGAATTATCGCCCGTGTAGCCTATATCGACCAGGACTAGATAAGCGGATATATCGCACTTTGGGTACCTAGTACCTCGGGCCGTCACACCATCGGTCACAAAGTGTCTCCCGGTGTGCAAATAGCGTGGCTAAAAAGCCATATAATCAATCTGGCGAGAAGCCAAAAATAAATACACAATATGTATAGCCGTAGGCTATTAAAGTCACAGTGCGGCATAATAAGCCGTAAAAACATAGTATGGCATAAAGCCATTTACAGAACAGCTGTCAGAATCATATTGGCATGCCAACCTATCCATACTAGTCAACTAGGCAAACTAGGGCACATTATAAATTAATTGTTTAATTCTTCAATTTTTGGAGTTTACTAACTATTATATAATTCACAAGTCAATGCATATGTTGACTTTTTTAGGTAATATGGACAAGTTGTTTCTAGCATCAATATGTCACAATTTATATCTCAATATGCTGCCAATATAGTGCAATTTACCATTTTTATAAGTTGGCATTCATTGCCAAAATGCTTCAAGCATCATTGTATGCAAAATGTCAGATTCTCCATTTTTGTGTGCTAGATTTGTCTAGCTTAAAGTCCTATTTCCCTTGGTTTTTAGCTTCTGGTCAAAGAAGCAAAATTGTAGCTCTATGTCTTATTACACGCGGGGCAAAATTTCAAGTCATTCTGAGTTATATAGACCAAGATATGGTCAATTTACTAAAGCTGGACAGATTGCATCTTTAATGCAAAATTTGGTCAATTTTAGGTCAGTTTTGGTTCGGCAGTTTTTGTATCCGAACTTGTGTAAGCCATTTGACTTGGTTCTGGCCAATTATGGGCTTTGGTGTCTTCATAAGAATTGTAGATCTATGTCTAAACTAACCATGGTAAAAATATCAGGTTAATTGGACCTGTTTTGAGTGAGTTATAGTCATCATAAGGACTACTATTCATATGGTCAAAAATCTGGGTTGCAAGGTTGCTAATCCGGATTTGGTCATTTTTAAGGTCAGTTTCTAGGCAGAATTTTGGCAACATTTCTACATGAAAGTTGGCCTATTTGGTGTCTAGTTTCACCCTATATTGGCCTCATACCAATTGGGTTCATAGTTTGGCACTTATGGCCTCATTTAGGTGCTGCCTTCAATATACAACCTGTACAAAGCACATACACTCCCAATTTGATGTTCCTTCTCCTCCTCATTACTACAATATTCAATCAACAACACTTCCATACATATATTGTACACCGTTCCAGCAACAATTCTGGGCAGAATATTCAAGTGCTCAATGCACACAATTAATCATTAAGTTCAACATTCACTTCCACCAAAATTCAACATACTTCAATGTCAATATTACACATACACTTCAACATAATCATACTTCAGTGTCACTTACACTTGCTGCCCACAATTTAACCTTAGCATATATCATTAATAACTACATGTTCACACACAAATTCATGCTATTAGGGGCTGCCAAATATGGCAGCTTGCTCAAGGCATCAAAGTTCCATTTCACACCCTTAATTCAAACACTACATGCATATACTTAGATACAAACTTACTACAACTTTCATTTGAATTAATCAACCTTCATTTCCATTCATTAGAAGTAAAAATAACTCAAGCTCAACAAAGGTTCATGGCTGCCCAAAAATGGACAAGTCCATTTCTCACCATTTCTTTCATTTCTCTTCACCAAAATACTTATTTCAACGTAAACATAAGGTTTACTAAAGCAAGGGAGAGATTTTGGACACTTACAACTTTTAAAGCTTATCAGAACTTCACCAAATCTTGTTTTTCTTGTTGCTAATATCTTCCCCAAGGTGAATAGGCAAGCTTTTATGAAGGAACCAAGTGAAAATGAGGGCTTGATGATGGAGAGAGAAAGCTCCATGCATGGGCGGCCATGGAGGTTTTTGGGAGGAGCAATTCGGCAAGCTTTCTCTCAAGGTTGAAGATGACCCATTTCTGCCCACTAATGTTTATTTTATGTACTTTATATTATAGTTAGTGGAGCACTAATAAATGGTTTAATGTTTAATTATACTAAGTTTTCTTTATTTACACATTTACCTCCTTTCTTTCACAATTTACATAATGTATCACAATTTAATTTTTCATGACATTTCTAAAGTGTAATATCATTTATTTTTAATGGAAATTGAGGTCAAAAGGCAACACTATGTGTCAAATGACCAAAATACCCCACTTCGGGTTACATTCCTGATTTTTCAGTAACACCGATTTTTGTCTGTTTCTCGATTTTTCGTTTTTCTTTGTACTAATTTATTAATTTTTGTTTGATATTTCTAGTGTCAATTACATTTCAATAAACCTTTATCTATGTCTCAAAATTGAATTCCGAGGGTTTCCTGCGGTCCTGGGGTCAGCAACGGCCTTCTCGGTGCGGTCACCCATCGCTGCGGTGCTGGCTCGTTTAACTTAGCATCATTTTCTCTCTTTCATTTTTGTTTGATTTTTCTTGTATTTTATTTTTATTTATTTCATCATTATATGTCTGTTCACTATCACCGAAGTGTAGTTCCAGACATCCTAACTTGCCTGGACTGTTATTTGACTACTGGAGCAATAGAACGTACAAAATATGTACAATGGGGATGTTACAATGAATGTATTAAATTTAAATTCCTAAGTTCCGTAGACAGATTTCTTATCCCTGTCTCCACTAATATAGTACACACTTTCAAAAGATCAAAAGGTTGTAATGGGATTAAAGGGTAATAATGTAGCATTCAAAGAAAAGGATAAAAGGTAATCAAAGTACGAGAGTAATTAATCTATAAAAGATCAAGGCACACCAATTTTTTTTTTCTTTTTATTTACGGAAAGAAGAAATTTATAAATTGACTCTAGTGCTAGCATACTTCTTGATACTTGGATAGGGGCTTTATTTATGATTTTTGGGTTTGCTATACTTGTGCCTCTTTGGTTTCCACCCCCAAACTCGTTTTTTGAACACTTGTGTGGATTATATCTTTGTAATTTATTCCATATACTAGCACTTCTATTTTATTTTTTTTTCCATATTTTTGTTTTTGTTTCATTTATTTATTTATTTGTTTTTATCTATTGTACCTCTTACTTTAATAGATAACCTCTCTTATAAGGGTAAGTTAAGTATTTGGGCTAAGGGGTAAATGAATAGGGCAGGTAAACAAAGAAAATTTATA
This sequence comes from Hevea brasiliensis, assembly GCF_030052815.1. NCBI lineage: Eukaryota > Viridiplantae > Streptophyta > Magnoliopsida > Malpighiales > Euphorbiaceae > Hevea > Hevea brasiliensis. Next base: position 35,783 of record NC_079494.1, on the reverse strand, counting down.
AGTAAAAACATAGGCTCATGTTGGCTATGAGGGATGTATTTTAATCAAGGGTGGCTAAAGCTATAATGAGATTAAAATCAAAGAATGCCTAAATCATCTCTTAATCAAGTGTATGCTAGGATTTTGCCTTAGTAAGTTTGAAAAAACTGCATTAGGACTGGTGAGACAATTAGAAAATCACAATCATGCACATATACTTACTTTATGAACTCACGATTTCATTATAATGGAATGATACACACATGCTAGGAAAAATAATATATACAAAGCTAAATATCAATTCCATTATGAACATTCTTCTTCTTATTCTTTTCTAAGCAATCAACACATCAAGACTTCTTAAAGTTACTTCAATCATCCATCAAAACAATTCTCATCATATTGAAAGAGTCAAAAAATGCAAAAAATATATAGATTTTTTATGATTAAAATGCAAAAATTTTCAACCTAAAATGCAATGCAAATTTTATTGCACCCCCAAGCTCAAATTTGACATTATCCTCAATGTTATCAAGATAACACAATCTGTAACACCCTAGGCAAATCCCACATCGGCAAAACACGGAGAGATCTTTGGGTTTATAAGTTGGTGGTTCGTAACCCCTGGTAACGCATTTTAAAACCGTGAGGGCTTCAGTCCAGAGTCGACAATATCACTAGTGGGCCGAGCCATTACATTTGATCAAATGTAACGGCCCGGCCCACTAGTGATATTGTCCGCTCTGAGCCGAAGCCCTTATAGTTTTAAAATGCATCACTAAGGGTAACGAACCACCAACTTATAAACCAAGCATCTCACGCGTGTTTTGCCGATGTGGGATTTGCCTAGGGTGTTACAATCCACCCCCCTTATGGGACTCAGCGTCCTCACTGAGGTTTGCCCCACCATCACTCAAGGTTGCACGCGGAGCGGCTTTGATACCACAAATGTAATGGCCCAGCCCACTAGTGATATTGTCCGCTCTGAGCCAAAGCCTTCACAGTTTTAAAATGCATCACTAGGGGTTATGAACCACCAACTTATAAACCCAGCATCTCTCCCGTGTTTTGCTGATGTGGGATTTGCCTAGGGTGTTACAATCCACCCCCCTTATGGGACTCAGTGTTCTTGCTGAGGTTTGCCTCACCATCACTAAAGGTTGCACGCGGAGCGGCTCTGATACAACAAATGTAACGGCCCAGCCCACTATTGATATTGTTGGCTCTGAGCCGAAGCCCTCACGATTTTAAAATGCATCAATAGGGGTTATGAACCACCAACTTATAAACCCAGCATCTCTCCCGTGTTTTGCCGATGTGGGATTTGCCTAGGGTGTTACACAATCAATTAAAGAATAACATTATAAATGGAATCAATAAGGAAAAGCTAATTGATAAAGAATACTCCCCCTTTGAAGTGTGCCTTCTCTCGAAAGTTTGTATGCTTATTCTTCATTACTCCTTTTAAGTGCTTCTTGAACCTACAATGTGAACAATTATCAAAATAAGTTTAGAAGAGTGATAAAACAAAATAAATAAATAAATAAATAAATAACTAAAAGTAGAACTTGGGTTGCCTTCCAAGAACCATTAATTTAAGGTTATTAGCTTAACCCCTTTTTACTTATCACGGTGGGTTGAATGCAGAGAAATAGACCCCACACTTAACTGGTGTTTTAATGTATTTGAATTTCATCTTCTTCCCATCAACTATGAAAACACCTTTTGTCTTGTCCAAAACCCCAATTACACCTTGAGGAGTAACTTTGGAAGCCTTAGATGAGCTGGACTTCTTTATCTTAGAATGAGGGAGTTTAAGCTTCACCTGAGGAGCTTTACTTTTATTAGAGGGAGGTGATAAAACTGAGTTTTACACCAGTTCATCATATTTTGCACTAGTTGTAGTTTCTTTATTGTCTCTACCATATCCACTCCAAAACAAGAATTTACAGTAGTTGGTTATTCAGAAGTATCAAATAAATTGCATTTTGTCTCCTCTTCTCTCACCTTCAATGTCAAGATCCCATTCTTCACATTAATATTAGCTCTAGTAGTTGCTAAGAATGGTCTTCCCAATATTATCAGGGTTCTTGGATCCTCCTTCATATTAAGCACCACAAAATAAATAAGGATAAAGAACTTACCAAACTTAAGTGGAATATTCTCCAGAATCCCTATAGGGTACTTTAGTGATCTATTTGCCAATTGTAGAGAGATAGTGGCTCGTTTAAGTTCTCCCAATTTTAGCTTCTCACATATTTATAAGGGCATTAAGCTTACATTAGCACCAAGATCATAAAGAGCCCTATTAATGTTCAATGCACCAATAGAACAAGGAATGGAGAAACTAACTGGATCTTTAAGCATTGGTGAAAGTTTGTTTTGAATAATTACACTATAATTCTCAATCAATGCTACTGTCTCATACTCTTTAAGCTTCATTTTGTTGGATAGGATCTCTTTTAAAAATTTTAAATATGATGGCATTTGGGAGATCACTTCCATGAAGGGAATGTTGATGTAAAGCTTTTTGGGCACCTCCAAGAACTTCCCAAATTGAGCATCAAGCTTCACCTTTAATGCCCTTTGTAAAAAAGGCAAAGGTGGGACATATAGTTTGGGAGGTGTGTATTTGGCTTCCTTCTCCTCAACACCTTTATCTTCATGCTTTTTTTTTTCCTTTCCTGCTAATAGAGCCTTTTTAACTTCATTCTCTCCCCTCTTTCTTACACATTATTGCCTGGTTAATTCTCTATTAGCCTTCCACTTCTCAATGTAATAGCATTGCAATGCTCTTTTGGATTTATCTCTATTTGGCTCGGTAGTTTATCAAGGGCTTTGCTTGAGGAGCTAGCCTACTAAGTAATTTGGTTCTAAGAATTTAATTGTGAGTGGCTAGTTGATCCACTTTAAATGTGAGCTACTTAATCATCTCATTTTGTTATTGCTGTGTTATTAAAAATTCTCCATCATAGCTTCTATGGATGATTTTTGCTCTTGAGGTTAAGGTTGAGGCTTAGGAAGAGGTAGCCATAGAGGTGGATTAGGATTTCTTTACTAAAACCCTGGTGGTGGTGGTTTATACCCTTGCTGTTGGTTGATAGGTTGATTCTACTGGTTAGACCATGAGATGTTTGAGTGGTTCTTCCATCTAGGATTGTAAGTATCCGAGTAAGTGTTTTTGCCTAATCTCTGGTTAAAATTTTCATTGTTGTTCACATAGTTTAAATGCTTTAAAGAAACATCATTGTAATAATTGCACTCTGAACTCTGATGTCCTCCCCCACATTAATCACATACCAATTTACTAATTCCAATAATGTCGACATTAACCTATCTAACCTTTTTGTTAACTAGTCAAATTGAGCATTAATCATGCTCAATGCGTCCAGTTTAAGCACTCCAACTGATTTTCTTGTGTCTCCTCTCTCATTAGCCCACTCAAAGTTATGGTAAGCAATCCTCTTAAGAAGATCAAAAGCTCCAGTTATGGTATTTTCCATCAGATATCTACTAGCTGCTGAATCAACGGTGCTCCTTGTTTATGGTAGCAACCCATTATGAAAATTTTGAATGAGTAGCCAAGTTTGGATGCCATGGTTTGGGCACACCCTTTGAAGATCTTTGTACCTTTCCCATGCTTCATATAGAGAATCCTTATCCCTTGCCAAAATGAGTTAAGTTCAGAGTAAAGTTTATGTCACACCTTACCCTTTCATAAGATATGACATGCTCCCGTAATATGCTTAATGCATTACCGAAACACCCTCTACCGATAATTCATTAAACATATTACAAGGGATTTAATGATTCCAAATTCATTTTCAAGTTAAACTTTTCGATAAAAGGTTTAATAGTTACTCTAAGGTTTAAGAAAAATACCATGAAATTAATAAAAAAAATATGTTTTTTTAAAACTTAAAGAAATTAGATGAACATTTGGCATGGTGACAGCTAAAAATCTATTTACCCAATATATTTATATCAACAAATTCATCAAATCAACATTTCAACAAATGCTTTCCTCATTCACAACAAAAAAAAAAATAAATCCTTATAAATTTACATTCATTTGATATCAATAAAATAATATTACACCATCTTTATATAACTGCTCAAATATTTCTTACATGCATATAGTCATTATTTACATCAGAAAAAAAAAATTAAAAGTGTAGTCCTAGAATTATACCCCGCTTGCAAAAAGAAGATGATGTCTATTACGCTCACTCAATGGTCTTTTCCTTTCATTTACCTGTGACAACATAAAAAAAAAAAAAAAAAAAAACCATCGCTGAGTACAAAGATTCAGTGGTGCACTCATGTAAAACATAAATATCATTTCACAATAAAATATTTCATTTATTCACAATTTCATGAAATATGAAAATAAAAAAAAAAAAAACCTTTCGATAACACATTTCTTATATCATTTAAAAATAGTTAGTGTTGCCAACATCTCACTGTTTGTGCAATGATACAAATTTTCTGATCAATGCCGTATTGTACACCATGATAAAGTTATTCAACCCCAACTAGTAGAAACTAATAAGGGAGGTAAAACTAGCTAGCAAATATGAGTGCACCCATCCGATCTCAGCCTCAACTAGTAAGCCAGAGAAAGAGGATAATATAACAAATCTCAACCCCATAAGTGGAGAAGGAACATATCCAATCTCAACCTCATAAAGTGAGGGACGAAATCAAAATTTGTCTTCCCAACTGTGGTTTTAGAATAATTTTAAAACAGTTTCCATTCAAATAAATGAACATTTCAAATCATCACAAATCATCATATATGGTTGGTAACATATCAATTTCACATACACTTCTAAATCACATACATTCGGCCACCCTCGTGCTACAATATAATAAATGGCCAAACGTATGCCTTTTCATCACAATAATAAATTCTTTTCAACATTAAAAATGTTCTCAAAACAATATAAATAATTCTCAATCAATCACACATTTTTTTTAAGACAAAGGAAATTCACATTTGAACTTATAGAAAATCTATTCTTTTTATTTGCAAATTTAAAATATAAGAAGATTAGAGTTATGCACAAACCTTATGTTAGTCTCCTTTCTTTTACTTATTTCTCCCTTACTTCCAACTTCTCTTCTCCACTGAAATACACAATTTTAAAAGCTTCAATACTTATTCTAACTTCCACTAGTAACTAACCAAAAAAAATTCCTAGTGAAATTCCTAAAATAACTACACATTTTAATGATTCCACCAACAATTAGCACAGATAAAAGCAAGAATTAGCTTGTACTTTCTTCATAAGATTTTTATATTTATGTCTTAGCTTTCATTATCATTTTGAATCACTCAATTTGGATGTCTAGATCATTAGTTATAGGTAAAATACCAGGTACTATTCCCGGGTGCCTTATCCTGAGATTTTCAAGTTTCTAGATTTTTACCTGAACTTGCACTCAATATCTAAGCATTTCACACTCAGAATTGGTATAAGGTCTCTAAAGAAATTTTTAAGGTCTATGTCTTAAGAAAATTTTAGTTCACATTACATCTCAATTGGAGTTCTACAACTCAACTTACAGGCAAATTAGCACTAGCTGTTCACAGGTCACAATTTCAAATTCTTAGTCAATTTTGGCCAATAGGGCAGCAAGTGAAAAATTCTACCAAAAATTATAAAAACAGGATTTGGTTGACATATTTTCCAAAAATTAAATTTCACATGTTTATTTAAATCTCCAATTTGTAGTACATCAAAATCAGGGCTGTGTTTCATGTTATGACTAGAAATATGCAACCTACTCTAGACTCTAGTCTCAGTCAGAGAAGTAACAAGAAATGAAAAAATATCATCATACAACCAATTGAATCAATTCTTGGCCATAACTACAAAGTTTTAGAGCTCTCATCAAGCTTTCCAATGACTTAAGAATGACACAATTTCGAGTTCTGTAGTTCATGATATGAATTTTTAAATTTAGCTATCTTATTTTTAGAAATCGTCAGGCTAATTTTTTTAGATTTGAGCAATAGAAAGTTTTGCCTTCAAACACCATCCTAACAGGAGAATTAGGGCTGGCAAAAAACTACAAAGTTTTAGAGCATTCCCTAAGGTTTCCATAGGCAAAAGAATCTTAGCAATTCAATATTCCTATCTCAAGTTATGAATTTTCAAAATGAATGTCCCAGCAGCCTCTTGGGCAGAACCAAATCCTAATACACACTTACAAGCTTTCTCTATCATTCCTTTGTATTTCTTTCCTATTCCTAATGAAATTCCTACACAAAGATGATCAAAATAAGTAAGTTATAACACTAACCTTGGTTGAATCTAACTGGTGCCCTTTGTTCCCTTCAAATATTCTCCAATCCTTCAAGAAATCACTTCCTTCAAGCTTGATCTTTAAACTCTTCTTGCCCCCTTGTGCTTAAGCTTTTAGAGTGCTGCTTTCTAGGGTTTGATTTGGGGTTCTTCTCCTTCAATTTTTCAAAAAATTGGTTGTTGAAAGAGGAAAACAAAAATGGGAAATTAATGGGGTGTTGCCGGTTGGAATGGGGAAATAAGGAAGGGTATTGTCCTTTGGTTTTTACCCATTGGTCCTTAGTGAGCTTTCAACTTCTAATTGGTTGTTCATTTGTCATTTTTAATTTTTTTCCCCTCACTTTATAATTTATTCAATTTAGTACTTCTATCTTTTAATTACCCCTAAACTTTTTTAATCAATTTAATTTAATCCTCACATTCTTGGTGATCACTTCCTAGATGTGGGTGAAAGTGATTGCACACACTACTAATTTTACAATTTATGTGAGTACCTTTTTTTTTTTTGAGTAAGGTGAAAATATTAAAATGAGAATGAGGGTGTTACAGTTTAGTTGTCTTCCTAGGTGGAAAACATCTATTTAAGAAAGCTTGTGACAGATCATCCCATGTGATGAATGAACCGATAGGTTGAAATAGTAACCACTTCCTTGCCTTATTCCTAAGAGAGAATGGAAAAGCTCTTAGGCGAATGGCATCTTCAGAAACTCTAATCATCTTGAATATATCACATAAAGCGAGGAAATACTAAAGGTGATAATATGGTTCTTCTAATAGAGATCACCCTAACTAGTTTTGTTGAATCATATGAAGCCTCTGGTTTCAACTCGAAGTTGTTAGCAGCCACTGTAGGTCATGTCACACTTGGTTGAAGTCCTTGAATGTTAGGTGTACCATAGTCTCTCAGAGGCTTGGTATCCTAATATGCTATTGTTAAATATTTAGCCTTTTGTTGCTTCTTCCCCTTTTTAACGGCTTTTAAAGTTCTGTTTATTTCTGGATCTAATTCAAATAGTTCTTATGATTTAGTTCTGATCATAAACTAACCATAAGGTCCTTAATAGTGATCAAACAAGTTGAGTGAAGTATAAGAATTAAAACAAACAAAAATAAAATGTCTAAACTAATTGAATTGCTTATTGTTCAATATCAAATCAATAGTTCCTGACAATAGTGCCAGAAACTTATTGTGCAAAATCCTACAAGTGCACGGATTGTTAATGGGTAATAAAGTGATGAGTAGAGTATTGTTCTTATAGGGACCATGTTGAGTACCAAACTACAAAGCAATTATAATTATCTAGATGATCGAATTACAGAGAAGTAGACATTAACTAAACTTGAATGTCAATGGATAAAAGCATTCCAGAGCTAGGGGTTTACACTTCAATCAGTCACATATTCAATCTTATTCATTCAATAAATGGGAGATTATTGCTTTAAAGGAAATTAATCCTAAGTTATCCTAAGTCCTTTCTTAAGGCACTCAAGGTGTATCTTAATCAACTTAAACCTACCTTTGTTGCAAACAAATCAATTAAAATCAATAGATCTACATAGAATTCCTGCCTATCTATAGATCAAGAATCCTAAGCTCAAAATCCTATTATTCCAATATTAATCTTTACCTCTCAGTCCTTCAATTAATATCTAGAATCAATACTAGGTGGAGCTCAACACAAAACATGTATTAAGAAAATAAAAGATCGAATCAAAGAACAAAATATCTAATTTATTAAATAAAATCAAACCAAATCTATAACTAAATTGAAAGTGCTACATCCTTAATCCTAAAATAAAGAAACTATTCACACATGATGAGTTTTACAACCAAGTTTATAAAATAATAAAGAAAAAATATGAGAAGAAATAGAATGAAAGAACCTTGATGGAGAATTGCAGCCTTGGATTTTTGGAAATTCAGTTGAAAATTCCTTCTGAAAGCTTTATAGATCAGTTTCTCCTTTTGCCTCTCTTGAAGGTAATTTGCCCTCTTGAATGTAAAATGATTCTTTCCTTCAAATCCTGACTTATTATATTTATAGTTGGTGTTAAAAACCTTGTTTCAAAGTCCTAAAAGTCATAGAAGTCCTCCTAAATTGAGTTAGAAGGAAGGAAAGTTATGCTAGAATTATGCCTCTGACTCATTACATAGGGTTGTGCAATGTTGAACTGGGTGCTCCATATAACTCTATGGATCTTGAATTTTTGAAGCTTCGAGATCGAGAAGTTACACGAGCCATGTAATTTTATGTCTCGATTACATGGGCCGTGTAATTTTAAATGGCTCCAAAACAACATTTTAATGGTCCAACTCTTTTCCAATTTCATCCATGCCTTTTGGATCATCAAACATACTTGGTTAAGTCCAAAAACTAAGGGATTAGACCAAGTTAACCCATAATTTAAAAGAAAATTAAAAATAATTGAAAATATACATAAAATCTTGAAAATAAACATAAGTAACAAAATATTGACAAAATACAATGAATATGCTTTCTAAATGCCTATATGATTTGAATGCATCAAGTACATCTTGCTTTGTCAATACACCCTTTACTTGAGTTAAGTTTAAGAGTTTGAGTTATGGGACTAGCTATGGTCTCACAATAGTGAAAATCGAGTGTATCTTGCTTTGTTGATACCCTCTGTGTCATCGGACTAGCTATGGTCCCACGATAGTGATAATTGTGTGATTTGAAATTTCAAGTGTATCTTGCTCTGTTGATACCCTCTGTGTCATGGGATTAGCTATGGACCCTTAACAATGACAACTATGTGATCTAAAATTTTGAATGTATCCTATTCTGTTGATGCCCTTTGTGTCATGGGACTAGCTATGGACCCATAACAGCGTAAACTATGTGATTTTGAAAATTTATGGATTCACATTTAGGACCGAGTTCTTGAACTGCCTACATATTCCCTTTTTTAAAGAGGAATCAGACCCTCCCATAGTTCAACACTTGAAAACTATGGTGATACATGATCTTCTATGCCTTATACACTTATAGGTGACATATTGATGCATGATCTTCTACACCTTATACAACTATGTCATGCATCCTAAACAAAGTCTAAGGATTTACAGAAAAAAAAAAAAACTAATCTCGTGATTTGAAAACTAAGATGATTGGATCGCAAAACTGCCTATGATCCATGTGATTTCTATCCTTTATGTATGCATGTTTATTTCCACTAGGAAATATCTTTGAAAACTTCAATGGGAATGAATATCATTGGGGATTTTTCTAAAAATTTCAAAGTTTTAATGATGGTATTATGAAAAACTCACTGGGGCAGTTAGAATCTTTTAAAAATTTTCGAAAAAAAAAAAAAGCATACCAAAAGACTATCTCTAGGTCAAAATATAATTTCTCTCTGATTTTTCTTTAAAATCCTTTTTTCTTTCTTACTATGGCTTGTCATTCTAAGGCCATGTTTAAGCTTATTCCGCTTATGCATTTCCTTCTTTGTGCCCTAATTTTTTCTTGAAATGCCTTTTTAGGTTTTCATTTTAGCAGGTTTGCTCTAACTTTTGCCTAAGCTGCCCTTTTGGGTTTTTAACTTAGTGAGCTTTATTTTGGCCTAAACTGCCTTTTCATGTTTTCGATTTACAGTTGTCAGGGAATTCACCATTGATTATTCTATCATGAAAAGAAAATTCACATTGAACTGAAACATGTAGTCCTACTACTTAGCTATTTGATGTATCACTCTAGACACAAGCATTTGCAATTATAACTAAATAGAATCTATTTCTTATCATGCAATAAACATTCTTTATTAATTCGGGTACACCATTACCCCTTTTATATTTAATTTTGCCAAATTTCTAACCTTTGAAAGTTAGAAATAAACTTTATAAACTGTTGAATGGCCTTTTCAGGTTCTCCATCCAAATCTTCACTCACTTTCCTTTTGCCTAGATCGCCCTTTTAGGTTTTTAGCCTAGCATTTATTATTTTTCTTCTCTCTCTCTCTCTCTCTCTCTCTCTCTCTCTCTCTCTCTCTCTCTCTTTTTAATTAATTTTCCTTTTTCTTATTTTGTCTTGACCCTAACTTGATGTGCCATATTATAAAAAACACAGGGACATGACATACAAGGGCCTATTGAATAAGTCCAAGAGCAAGCTTATCACTTTGCTTGCTTATATTCAGAATTAAAGAAGTTGGGCTCAACTTGGCAAGTCAATGGAGATGTGTAGGCTTAAGTTAAAATAAAGATAATGAGCTGAGTATGAAGAAAAGAAGCCCATATGTGAGTAAGAGGCCCCATTTTCTATTTAGAATAACCAAGTCAAAGAAATCAGAAGACGATTATAATATCTTGTAATTACGGAAGGAAATAAAGTTGAAAAATTGACCAAATCTCCTCAAATTTGTGTATCAACTTATGAGCATATTTTTTAAGTGTTTTTTTTTCAAAGATTTAATATTATTTCTTGTTTAGAAGACTATTCATAAAATACCAAAAAGAAATCCCTTTTTTTAACCAAATTCTGTTGAAGTTTGATTTTAGTGTTATATTGTTTTATCTTGGCTTATTTTTAGTGGTTCAAAGTTATTTTTTATTTCTCGATCCATTCTAGCCAAATTTCTTAGTTTTTATAACTAATCAATTTTATTATCTCCTTCACAAGGCACATCATAACTTTTGCCTAAATCGCCCTTTGCGGGTTTTCAGCCTAGTGGGCCTATCTCACACAAAGCACCTTTTAAGCCTATCAAGGTTAACCGGTTCTTGAAACTCATTTCCATCTAGGTCTAATATTCTCAGGACACCTCTTGGTAAGATTTTCTTGAAAATATATGGGCCATCCTGATTTGGCTTGAATTTTCCTCTTGGATCAAAAGGAATGGGTCGAGCCTATTTTAAAGCCATATCACCTTCTTTGATTCTTGGCCTAATCTTTTATTAAAGGCTTGGGCTATCTTTCTCTAATAGATTTGCATGTGATACAAGGCCCTCATTCTCTTTTCAACAATCAAGGCTAATTCCTCAAATCTTTAATGAGCCCACGTATTTTCTAGGACCTTGGATTCAAGCATCAATATTAAGGATTTAACTTCTAACTCAATGGGTAGCACAATTCAGTTCCATACACTAAAGAGAATAAGGTTTCCCCCATAGATGTTCTTATAGTAGTGCGAAAACCCTAAAGAGCATAAAAGAGTTTCTTAGGCCAATCCTTATACATTTTGACCATTTTTCTCAAAATAGTCTCACATTCTTTTTGGCTACTTCAACTGCTCCATTATTCTAAGGCCTATATGGCGAAGACTTATGATGCGTGATTTTGAACTCTTCAATTAACTCTAGAAAATCACATTTAAATGAGTTCCATTATCTGAAACTATCTCGTGAGGTATTCCAAATTGGCAAATTATATTTTTCCATGAAAACTTACTCATCTGCTTAGCGCCCACTACTTTATAGGATTCAGCCTTAACCCATTTAATGAAGTAGTCAATTGCTACAATTATAAATCTATGGCCATTAGAAGCTTTGGGAGAAATCCTCCTGATGATGTCTATACCCCAAATAAAAAACAGCCATAGCAAAGTCATACTATAGATTTCACTTGGCTATAAATAGTTCAACTTTTCATGGATCTGCCATTTATAGCATTTCTTAACAAACTAGTGTAACACTCCCTATTTGCATAGCTTGGTATATTTTACTGTTCCAGTGACTGGTGTCGGTTTGGATAATTAAGGGGATTAGAATCATGTCTAAGACAACTAGATAAGCTCTGAACACAAATAATTAGTAATTATCAATTGGTTAAGTATTAATAAGAAAAACATAACATAAGAAGTTAAATGAGCCGAGAGTCACAGCGATGGGTGACCTTCTCGGGAAGGACTGCGAGGTCAATTTAAACTCAAATTTCGTACCATAAAATGTGACGCTACGGTCCTTAGGACTATTGTGAACACAATGGAAAAGAGAAAATCACAAAAAATAATTGTTAAGCCAGTCAAATAATTAGGTCAGGGATCCGGAAGAAATATTAAATTATTTACAAACCTGGTCGAACCGGCGAGGGGCAATTTGATCAATTGACCCTGAGAGCTGACTCCTGACCTAACTATCAAATAAAATTAGAGAAAAGAAAATTTTAGAATTGGGAATTAAATTAAAGAACTATTGAAAATTTTAAGAAAATGGAAAAAAAAAAGAAAAAAGTTTTATTACATCATGCTTACATCACTTAGATGACATCATGGGTGATATCAAAAATCAAATTTAATTTTCCTACAAATATTGACCAAGTCAAATAAGTTAATTACCTTTAAAATAACAAAATAAAAGAAAAATTTTATTTAGTCTTCTTCCTCAAGGTTGCCATCCATATCTCTCTCTCCTTCTCCCTCACCAAAACTCCATGGAAGCTCATTTTGAGCTTGATCAAACCCTAAATCCCACCATAGAAATTTAAACTTCCATCATTAAATCTTGATTTCAAGCTTTGATAGAAAACTTGACAACAAAAAGAAGAAGAAAGGAAGAGGTTTTGAAGAGGTGAAAATTCAAAGTAAGGTTAGTAAGCAAACTTGACACATTTAGTTTTAGTTTTGCATTTTTAACTTATTGAACTTGGAAATAAACTTTAAATGAAATGAAAACAAGTGTTGGGGGACAAAGTTAAATTTCAGCCAACTTATTAGGGTCTTGGATTTGATAGTGTTTAGTTAAACTAAACATGAATTAGTGCTTAAATAATGTGATAATTGTGGTTAGAATGATAAGTGAACTCAAATTTCATGGAATTATGATGAATTATATAATTAGGGTTCTTAGCACCTAGGGTTTGGGGACAAAAATTTTGAGAAATGGTCTAATGGTGTGTTTAACATTGTTTGAGATGAAAAATGGTCATTTGTGACCAGTTGAGGTATGTTAGAAGTGTTAGAATTAGGCTTGAATTCGGATTGGTTGTGGGCAGCCTGCAGGCAGTAGGACCAAGGTCCCTTTCAGGGACCAAAATTGAAATTTACAAGCCCAATTAGTGTGAGGCTAATTGGGAATAAAACTAGACACAAAATGACACATTTTTCATTTAGGAATCATGCCCAAAAAGTGACTAAAACCTAGTGAACAAATTGACCAAATCCAGATTAGGCAATCTGACCTATACAAAAATGACCAAATGAACAGTATTTGTTCATTTGGCCATAACTTAGGCTAGGCAGGTCTAAATAACCTGAAATTTTATCAGTGAAAATCTGAGATATAAACCTAAAACTTTCATGAATAGCACAAATCCAAATTATGCCCTTAACCAAGTCATTTGGCCACCCAAATTTGGTGACCTAAAACTGCTAGAACCAGTTTGGTGCCCAGAAATCTGGGTTAAGTCCAATCCGGCAGCCATAATTCAAATGGCAATAACTTGAGCTACAAAACTCCAATTGGAGTGATTCAAAAAGGAGAATAAAGTAAGACAATAAGGAACAATTTCTATGAAGAAAACTTAGCCAAATTCTAACAGCAAAATGACCAATGGAACAGTGCAACATAAGACACCAAAACTGAAAATTTGCAATTTTACCTAAAAGACCTAAGTTTTGAGAAAACAACCAAAACCAACAAAATTGGTGACCAAAATCTGGTATGTGAGGATAGTTGGAGTTCCCATACCTTTTAAGTATAAGAAAGTCAATATTTTGACTTGAATAGTACTATGAATAGTAACCATAACATGAAAATTTGCAAGAATGTAAGTTTAAACATATTGGAATTAGTTACAAGAATTATTATGAAGCAAAGATGCTAAGACACTATAAATTTTGTGTTTCAGCTGAAAAAGACTAGGAAGGTTTGAGAGACTGAGTCAAGGCCTAGAAGCGACTCACGTCAGGTTTGTGCACAATAAACCTTATTTGAGCATTTTGTCATTGAAAAATTGATTTGGTATGATTTATAAAAATTTGGTGTTAATCATGAATTGTGTTGCCACTTTGTGAATGAAACTATGACTTTGGAAATTTTATCGGATTTCTCATGAATTATTTGAATAAAATGTTTGAAATAGATTTTTGATTCACACTTAGCATGACAGTGCCTTGTTATTCCTCCTCCATTTATGGGGTCAGATAGATTATTTTTCCTGCCTCTCTGGTTTACCAGTTGAGGTTGTAGATCGGATGAGTACTCATTCGCTAGCTAACCACCTCCCTCATTGATTTCGATTAGTGGGGTTATAGATTGCTTTGTCGTGGTGTACAACGTGGCATTAATCGAAAATTTTGTGTCATGGCTTAAGTTGTGTATGAATTGGCAACACCGTGTTTATTAAATATTTTGACCCAAAATTTTGCTATAATGAGTTTTGATAATTTGTGAAATGTGATTGTGCAATATTTAAATTGTGTTTTGTCAATGAATGATTTATGTATTGTATTTCAAATTTTTATTGTGCACCACTGAGTATTTTTATACTCAACGATAGCTTATCTTGCTGTCGCAGATAAAGGCAAGGAGAAAACAGCAGAGTGAGCTGCTACTGAGATAGTGGACTTCACTGATCCTTTTTGTATGGGTATTTATTTATACCCTTGTAATTATTTGATGTAAACATTGTAGTGTTCTATGTATCATTGTAAAGTTGAGTAGTTATAGAATAAATTATAATAATGTTATTTTAAATTTTCTTTTTATAAATTAAGTACTATATGCAATGTGAATGAAATTGTAAAGTATTTTGAGATGACAAATTTTTGATTGAATTGTGGAATTGATTTGAGTTATGTTGAACTGAGTTGCTTTGGGTTGGGAGTTGTGGGAAAAATTATTGGAAGTGTTTTTTTTTTAAGTAGTTGAAGAACTGTTTTCCCAAAATATAGACGGCACTCTGCTAAAATTTTTATAAAATTTGTGAAAAAATAAAATGGACAAAAAATTTTTTTACTAATTTTGAAACTTCAATTAAATGTTTTTAATTCCTACCAAAATGCTCACCACTTCCAAAATGTAAGAAAATGGTTTTAAAATTCCTTGTAGTGTACTTAATGAATTATCAGTAGGTGAAGTTCGGTAGTTCATTAGGTATTCTACGGGATAATGTTATGCCTTACAAAGGGGTAAGGTGTGACACCTAGCATAGTCAGTCTCAATTTTTCTGCCTTCAATTCCTATTCACCTTGAATATGAAAGGCCACTAGCATGAATCTCTGATTACCTCTACTTTTTTAGCCCCTATAGCTATCAATGCTTTTAGGCCATAAATGTAGGCCTCATATTCCATAACATTGTTAGTGGCTAGAAAGCACAACATTTTTTACATTAGTAACTATTCTCCATTTAGTGCTTTTAAGATTACTCCTATACCAGCTCTGCTTTTACTCACAGCACCATTAAAATACATCTTTCATCCCTACACTTTTATTACTTTGAGATTCTCATTTGGGAAAGTTGCTTCAACTTCTTCCTTCTCATTGACTGTATTTTTAGAAAGAAACTCGGCCACCACAAGCCCTTTAGTGGTCTTTTGAGTCTCATACACAATATCAAATTTAGACAGCAAGATCAACCATTTAACAAACTTCTTGACTAGGGCTAGCACCTTAAATAAGTATTTTAAAGCATCCATTTGAGAAACAACCATAACTTGATGGGATTGAAAATAGTGCCTTAGTTTCATGGTTGCCATACAATAACTAGGCACATCTTTTCTATCAATTAATAGTTTTCTTCATAAGTTGATGTAGTAGGTGGCTCTCTCCAGGCTTTTAACCTCTTAGGCTAGTATTGCCCCTAAGGCTATATCTTTGATCGACAAGTAAAGGATTAAAGTAATCTCGTGAATGGGTGGTGACAAATCGGCGAATTGTTGAAGTATTGCTTTATCTTTTCAAATGTCTCTTGGCATTGCTTATTCCACTCTATTGGTTGAATCTTTATTAGTAACTTAAAAATTGGTTCACAGGAAGTTGTGAGTCTAACTATGAACCTACTACTGTACTATAGTTTCCCTAGGAATCCTTTAACTTCCTTTTCTATTTTTAAAGGCTGGCATTTCTTGAATTGCTTTCACCTTATCTGGATAAACCTCAATCCCTCTCTTGCTAATCATGTAATGTAACACCCCTCACCCGACTATAGTGTAGCCGAGCAAGACATGTCACACTCGGTGCCGGAGCACCCTATCTTATCTTACTTTATTCCTTTAATCATTTTTAAGTTATTATCTTTTAATATCAATTATTTTTTGACGAAGAAACTAACGGAGTTTCCCTTATTTTATTAACGTTTGATGTGTTTCACAATTCACCTGTTTGAAAATTTCAATAATATTTTAAAATAAAAATCTCATATTTTCATGCATCATTTATATATTTCAATTCCATATTCAAATCTATACAATTTTATTCATATCCATTTTCATACATTCCCATTCATGCTCAACTCATATATGAAAATTTTCAATCCTCAAATTAATTTATAATTTCAATAAATGATTTAAATAAGATCAATTTCATAAATTTCACTTAATAATTATAAATAAATAAATCAAGAATCGATAATAATAAATGAGATAAAATACAGTGCTCCGGCACACTGTATGGTATATCTTGCTCAGCTACACAGTAGACGGGTGAGGGGTGTTACATTTAATGGTATCAGAGCATGGTTTAGGCGTTTCTGGGCCTAGATAGAGTCCATACCATGCATTGCATTTGTAAGAGTCGAGGTGACACTAATGCAGATCTGTTTTCTCTGGTAAGGTGAAGAAATAAGGAGATAGCAGCTCCTCAACTATTTACATCAGGTAAATTTCGAGGACGAAATTTTTATTAGAGGGGAAAAATTGTAACACCTTCACTGTAGCAATTCCATACATTCTACTATTCCGATGACCGGTATCGGTCTGGACAACTAGAACGTCAGGAAAAATATTTAGACTAAAGTGAGGAGCCATAATTAACTCAAATTTTAATAAAAAAATTTAGAAAAAAATTTTAGAAATAAAATCCAACCAAGTTAAATGAGCCAGTGCCCTAGCGATCAATAACCTAGTGGGAAGTTATAATCCTCGCAGCTAGGAGCCCTAAACCCAGGAGAAAATTCATTAAATAATTTTTGAGACTCCAGAGAAGAGTCATTGAGGTTTCTATGGCATTAGAATGCCAAGAAAATTCATAGAAAAATTTTTAGATCGGTACAGACGATTTTAGCTCAATAAGCCAAACAGATGGCATTTTGGTCATTTCGTCTTCAGAGATGATTTTTGGCCAACTTGTCCAGTTAAATAAATAATTTATATAACATAAAATATGAATAAATATTGCTAAAAATTTAATTAAAAATAAATGAAAGAAGTAAGAAAAGAAAATAGAAATTTAATGGAATTATGACATATGCATGATGCACACATGATGTAATAAAAAGTTTCCACCCAATCACCATTTGACAAACTAATAAAAAGGGATAAAAATGAACTTAAAATGGAAATGGGATAAAAAAAATCAGCAGCCTTCTTCTTCTAAAACAACCGAACTAGAGAGAGAGAGAGAGAGAGAGAGAGAGAGAGAGAGAGAGAATCTTCCATTGATGCACTCACTCAAGCTTCAAATCCTAGCCAACTACATGATAAAATTTCAGAACCTCTTCATGAAAAATTGATCTTATACCTTGGGCAAGTTAGAGGTAGCAAAAAGAAGAGAAAAGGAAGAGTTTATCAAGCTTGGGGTTAGCTCTCAAAGAGGTTAGTGCTAGAGTCTTTCTTTTTCTCTTTTAATTCTTGATTAGAACTAGGAATTGAACTAAGAATTAAAGAAATTGTGTAAAAATATGCATGTAGGGACACTATCCAATTTTTGCCAGCCTTAAATCTTCTTGAGTTTGATAGCTTTTAATGGATTTGAAATGGTGTGGGGTTGTCCCTTGACATGTATAAGAAAAAATAAAAGAAATGAAATGCCAATAGGTTAAAGGAGCTGAGGTTCCGGCGATGGGTGACCTTACTGGGAAGTGGCTGTGAATACAGTTGCCAAGCCTAGTCTCATGGGGAACCTGTGAGATAAATATTTGGAATTTAATTGAAGGATTTATGAGGTTTAAATGACAATAAAAATGTCAAGAAAATACAAGAAAATTCAAGTCAATCGGTAAAGGTAATTATAACTCGTTGAACACAGCGAAAGACATTTTAGTCATTTCACCCTCAGAGTTGAATTTTGACCTAAATATAAGTCAAATATAGTGAGAACAAAATATTTAAAATAAATTAAAATCATGAATTTGTGTAGTGGAAAAGGAAAAAGAAAGAAAAGAAAAATGAAATTGAATTATGACATAAGCCTTACCTCATGATGACCTAAGCATGATGACAAAATGACATCATTAAAATTTAATAAAATTACATTAGGATAAATATAAATACATAAGACAAATTTCATTAACTAAAAAGCTCATCTTCTTCTTCTTCCTTGCTTCATTTGGCCGAACCACCATAAGCAAACTCCATCCACCATTTTTAAGCTTTAAAGCTTGATTTCCCACGTTGTTCCACCCCAAAACTCCTAAGTCCCTTCACTAAAAATTGATCCTACACATTGAGGAAGCCATAGGCAGCCAAGAATTGAAGGGAAACTTAAAGTTTAGCAAGTCAAAGATTAGTCACAAGAGGTTAGTGCTCAATTTACTTCTCTTGCTCTTCTAATTCTTGGAAATAAGTTGAAATACAATAGAATTGCAAGAAAAATGAAGGAATAAAGCGTGAATTGATGAGACCAATTTTTGTCCAGCCATGGTTGAAGAAGAGATTTATATGTCTAATTGCACGTGAACATGAATTATAGCTTAGACAAGATGAAATACATGAGTTATATGTTGATTGGCATAAGGTAATATGAGGTTGCGATCTTGAAGTTAGGGTTTTGATCCAAAATTTAGGGTTTTGTGAATTGATGCCTAATTAAAATTTTTGAGAGCATTTATAAACTATTTGAAGTGCAATGAATGTGATTGAAGTTTGGTAGTTGGATGGAATTAAGATTGGAAATGTTGAATTTCTGTGTAGGGAATTCTGGACCTTGAGTCCAGTATGGTTATGTAGCCATAAGTAGAGCCACATTGCTCCAATTGGTGTGAGGTTAATTGGAGATAAAACTTAAGACAAAAAGCTACATTTTTCATGTGGAGACCCTGCATAGAAACTAGACCTAACATGACCTAAAATTGGCTTGAATCTGGGTAACCACATGCTGGACCTAGAAAAATGACCATATGAATAGTAAATGTTCAAATGAGATAAAACTCACTCTAGGAAGGTCAGAATGACTTGATTCTTGAACCAATGGAAAGGTTAGACATAGGAACACATTTTTCATGATGAACACAAAGCCCAATTATGACTCTAACCTAATCAATTTGCTAGGACATTTTAGGTCAACAATTCTAACCAGAACAAAAACTGACCTGAAATTCTGGACTTTGACATACCCGACCAGTTTTGGCAAAAATGTTATAACTTAGTCCACAAAATTGCAAATGCAGTAAATCTAAAGCCAAAATCTCCATAAGACCTAGAACTACAATTTTAGTGTTTGGACTAAAATCCAGAACCTAATGGAACTTGGACATATTGTTAGGATAAGGCAGTATTCCAAATTATGAAATTGAACTACATAGCCACTTGATCCCAGAAAAGTATTTAAATCATATCTCCCACTAGGAAACTCCAATTAGGATGAGCCATATTGTTCTGGAAACCTAAGAAATAGGATCCAACTTTTATTTAGGAACTTTCCTCAAATTTTGAGTATAAGAACCCTAAAATAAGAATCAAAGACACTAAACTAAACCTGAAATCCTGAAGGCACAGGGTTCAGGAGTCCAGGTTAGCTAATTAGCCATAACTCACCCTACATAACCTGAAAATTTTTTATTCTTGAACCTGAGTGACCCTGAGCCATAGGGTAACAACTCATATGGAGGATATTAGGCCTAAAAATGACTGTAACATACCCAAATGATTAGACAAATTTTGACTCCAAAATCTGCCTGGTTCTGGAACTAGAAAGGGTCAATGGACCAATCTTGGAAAATTGACCATAACTTGAGTTCTAAAACTTCAAATGACATGATTGAAAAAGGAAAATAAAGATAAGACATAGAGGAACAACTTCTATGAAAGAAGTGTAGTCAAACAGACCCTACATCTTAGCCAATTTGTAGTAATGTAACGTGCACCTCACTAGTCTATTTTTGGTAGGGCCCATGTGTATTTAGCTTTCGTATTTTGAATCATTGTACATAAGTGAGTTATATAATTAAATTTTGGGATTGTATAACATTTTGTAAATATTGTACATGACTTGATATGAATGAAATAAAATGTTTTTATTTGAAATGAATATGAGAAATCTATATGAGCAAATAGTGATATGATATGATGCATGGAAAAATGGTATGACATATGAAACTGTTTTAACAGGTAAATAGTGGAACTCACCAAATAGTAATAAAACAGAGAAGACTCTGTCTGAGTCTCCATAAAAATAAAATGTGATAAAAAAAATTTCAATTCATGGGATAATATGAATAAATGGAGTTTAAATTAATAATGTACACAATAAGACAAGATAGGGTGCTCTGGCACCAAATGTGGCACACCTTGCTTGGCTACACTGTAGATCGAGTAAAGGCGTCACAAATCACGTGTCCCAATAGCTTTTCCAGATGTAACCTTATAGGCACACTTGCTAGGGTTAAGCCTTAGCTTGTACTTAACAATCCTTTGGAAGAATTTCTCTAATGCCTCAAAGTGCCCTTCCCTAGTTGAGGACTTAACCACCATATCATCCACATATACCTCGATTTCTTTATGCATTAGGTCATGGAAGAGCATAGTAGCCATCCTTTAGTAAGTTGCACTGGCATTTTTTAATCCAAATGGCATGACCTTATACCAGTACATTCCTAATGCTAAATTAGGGTGGCTTTGATACCAATTGAAAGTATTATGCACCAATTGCAAGACCAATTTATCAATAAGTGCATAAATTAGCAATTTAAAAATTTTCCTTAACTTAGGGTTTCATGCTTCATGTAATCCCATTAAGCTATTGAAAAACACATCATTTAATCATACTAAATCATGCTTCAAATGCTAATCAAGCCTAATTTCTGTTGGGAAACAATTTCCCCAAATTATACCTAGCTAGGGTTTTGGAGATTAACTCACCCTTAAGGCACAAAATCAATAATACCCACCAAATCCGGGTAGTGAAGACTATCAAATGCTAGTCCTCTACCTTATCCACATAAGCACTTGATCAAAGCTCCTTGATCAACCAAAAAACTCTTCCAAGTTCTTCAAATGGGGCAGTTAAGAAAAAGGAAGGAAAAGTATGTTGTATTTCAATGTATTTCTAATTGGAAGTAAGGAGAAACATTTTCTCAAGGCTTGATTCAAGAGTAGTGACAATTAGTGCTCTTGATTTTGGTTTCAAGGATGAAGATGAAACTTGAGAAAAGGAAGGGAGAAGGTGGCCGGCTCACTTGGGAAGAAGAAGACTATCTTAATTTTCTTATTATCCCTGAGATAAATATCTCAATTTCTTATTTAATACAAGTTAACAAATGGTGACTTCTAATAAGTTAATCAAAAGCTTTATCCCATTCTCATTGGTCCATTTGTCAACACTTAATATTAATCAAAACATTAAGATTTAATTAATCATCCTTAATCATGCCATTTAATTAATTAATCAATCATTAATCAATTAAATTTCTTTCAAGTTTGACCAAGTCAAATTTAGTCCAAGTAAGCATTTGACCAAGTCAAGTTCATATTTAAACATTTTAAATATTAACTTGAATACTTCCAAAAATGAATTTAGTTTCAAGTCATGCTAGTTGGCAATCTAATTGCAAACTAAAATTTATTAATTTAATTAATTAATTAAACTCTTTAATCAATTAATTAAATTAATTATTCTATGATCAATTGCTCTTATATATGTGACTTGCTAGGTTCATTACTAATTAGCAATGAGATTAATATTAACTCCTTAATATTATTGGAATCGTTCTAAAGTCAAAATGAAATTCCGATTTCATTCAAGTTCTCATAAGCCATAGTTGACATCTAGCATAATGTTCTATGACTACCTAATTAGTTATGAATTATTTCTCCAATTTATAAACCTTGATCATATGTACCATACACTAGAATCTCTCCATTACAAAGTTCCAATTTTAGCTGGAGTCATGGTTCATGTCAAACTCTAATTGCATCGAATCTTATGTTCTCTTTTAATTCCAATTCTTGACTAGTTAGACTTTCTTATCAGAAACACTTTTCTGACTAAGTCTATCTGTCCTGGCTAGGAACTTAAATCATCAAGAATAATTAAATGAATATAGGACTTTATCCCTAGTTACTTAGGGTAATGGATCCCATCTTGACTAACACTTATCTCCACACATAACTAGTTAGAGCCAATACATGCCATACACTTATACCTAGTATAAGTATGAAAGTAGTATCAAACTCAAACCACTTATATATAAGATAACTATGTTATCTCAGGTCAAGGGATTATATGCACTAGTATGGTCTTTATAACATCGCATTGACAAGAGTAAACTCCATGTGTATGTCATAAGTATCACTGGTTTGGCCCACTCATCATATGAGTGCCCATCATGTTTGTTATATGGCATGAGGTTCACCATTCCAACCCATTAGTATCTCATACTAATCTATGGAAACAAACACGAATGACAATCATTCTGGATAAATCATGTCCTATGATGTATACTAGATTATGAACCAAAATTTATAATACTTGTGCAAAAATGTTCTGTCACTCATATTCTTAACAACTTAAGGATAGAACATCTCATAAGACCTTTTTCAATTAAACATAAATAATTTATATTGGCCTTTATTGAAAAATAAATATTTACAAGATACAACTAATTGATATGCTCTAGGGCATATTGCTAACATACGTTCCCCATTTTATGATAAAGGCTATCTTTGTCTTATCTATCAAAGCATGAGAATCTAATTGCAGCCTGAGAAACCATCTATGAAAGAATAATTGGCCATATAAATAGCACTGTCAATAAGCACATCGATGTGGGGCAATGGAAAATGATCCTTTGGGGTGGCCTTATTCAAATCCTGGTAATCCACTCACATTCAAACCCATTCATCTTTTTTTGGAACCGGTACAATGTTAGCTAACCACTTTAGATATTCGAGTAATTCAATGAAATCAGCCTTATTGACCTTCTTCACCTCTTGAGCTATATTTTCTTCCCATTCAGTTCTAAGCTAACATTTCTTTTGCTTTACCGGTCTTATGCTTAGATCTGTAGGGATCTTATGTTGTACTATATCCCGATCAATCCCAAGCACATCTTTATAAATTGGGTAATCAAGTTGACTTGCTTAATGTCACTTTTGGGCTTGGTAGTCTGTACCAAAGTTGTAGCCCTATGCCTAAGCTTTCCAATGAAATAAATTTCAGGTCATTTGGACCTGTTTTGAGTGAGTTATTGCCAAAATACTAGCTGCTGTTCATATGGTCAAATTCTGGATTTGCCAAGTTACCTATTCCGGATTAGGTCACTTTTTGAGTCACTTTCTGGACAGATTTTTGGTAAGGCTTCTACATGAAAGTTAGTTCATTAAATGCCTAATTTTACCTCCAATTAGTCCCATACCAATTGGGGTCACACATTTAGGTTTATAAGCTCAAACATATTCTGCCCTCATACAATTCTTCAATTACACAAACAATACACATTTAACTTGCTATACCTTAACTCCCCATACCTAAATTCTGGATTTATAGCTCTCTAAAATCATTCATTAAATTGCTCAAATTGTTCTGGATTTATAGCTCTATAAAATCATTCATTAAATTGCTCAAATTGGTCAATTTGAGCAATTTACACAAGTCCTTAATATCCAATACACAACCTTAAATCAATTGGTCATGGCCAACATAATATACATAATTAACAATTAACTAAAACATGAAATTCAACTAGCAATTTTACCATACACTTCCACAATGTATCAACACCATAATTCAACACTTAATCTCATGGAAATATGCATCTTCTAACTTCATCAAGGCTGCCGAATCATCACTTTCCCTTAGGTCTTTAAAAATTATTCAAACCTAACTCAAATTGTCAACTTCAACACACACACATGACATCAATTTACTAGTACATATAATTAGCTTAATCTACTTCACTAATCACCATTTAAATGCATGAAAATACCAACCTTTAATGCTTCTCAAGGCTGCCCCAATTCAACAATTATCCAAGGTCTTCAACAATTCTTTCAAAATCCTAATTCAATTACTCAATCTCAACATACACATGAAGTTAATTTGCTAGGACCTCTAATTACCTTAATCAATATCATTTCCCATCAAGCACATGTAAAGATAATTCAAACCTCTTTAGGTTCCATGGCTGCTAAATTCAATCACCATTAAATACTCATCCAATTCTTCCAATTTTTTAATAATTCAACTCATCTCAACCTTAGTACAAAGTTTAATTAAGTGAGATAAGGAAAACTAGCACTAATCTTGTTTTGGAACTTGATTAAACTTCACAAAAACTCATCTTTCTTGCTTCCTACATGCTGCCCATGATGTGTAGATCAACTTTAGTGAAGGAAGTTTGAAGAATCATGGCTTGAAGATGGGCGGATGAAGCTTGCTTATGGGACGCCCATGGAAGAAACTTGGAAGCTCTAATTCGGCCATGGGAGAAGAATTGAAGAAAGTGAATTGAAAGTGGATGAAATCTGCCCTTATGTGTCCTTTTTATAGTCCACTAATCTCCATTAACTTAGGTTAATATTATTATATTTAAGGTTTTGATATTTGCAAATTAATCCCCCATTTCTCTTTTAATTGCACATTATTTTTAATTTCATTTTTCATGAAATTTTCAAAAGTTAATACCACTTATTTTTAATAGACATTGAGGTCAAAAGTCAACTCTAGGTTTCAATTGACCAAAATGCCCTCTTCGAGTTGTATTTCAAATTTTTCGGTACTACAGATTAATTCCTTATACTGCCAATTTCTTAAATTTTCATTTTTCATTTATACTAACTTATTAATTTTTCTTTGACATTTCCAATGTCACTTACACCTCTATAGACCTTTACTTCGATCCCAAAAATATTTTTTGGGGTTCCCTGCGATCCAGAGCTAGTCAATGGTCCTCACCGTAACTTTCCGGTGCGGTCATCCATCGTTACGGGTTTGGCTCGTTTAACTTAGTCACATTTTATCTCTTTTATTTTTTCTTCATTTTTCTCATCACATATTTCATTATTTTATGCTTCCTCACTGTCAATTAAGTGTAGTTCCAGACATTTCGACTTTCCGAGGCAGACATTAGCCGTCGAAACAGTAGAACATACGAACTACGCAAAGTGAGGATGTTACACTTTCAGACAAAGGTCCCTTGTAATATCCAAAACAATAGTAAGACTTCAAATCAAAGACTAAATGACTTCACTCTATTAGTGTTACTTTTAATTTATTATTATACTGAAATTTATAATTTTATACAATTCTTGATGTATTGCAGCTCATACTAGGTAATTGAGTCATTGACTCTAACTACCTTATAACTGTAATTTTTTATATTCTAATTTTAGAGTTTTACATCCGATTTTAGGATTTTCAAATTTATTTATAATAACAAAACTCTATCCTGGGCATATCTGTACCAAAACAGAAACTATTTACAACTATTCTTATCCTGGTGCACTATCGGCTAATACGTAGCTCTACACAATAATCCCAAGTAAGTACTATAATCTGCTGCTTATAGCACAAACATCAAGAATATTGCATAGTTACTACGATACATCCCAATAGATCAAACTTTCCTATAACTTATTCCCCTTAAATCCACTGATATCTTAAGTTTATTCTTACTATGATATTTACTAACATTTCTTATCAGTAGTACCTTACTCTCGTTTAGGGCAACCATGTTGCCACAACTCATCTTTAGGTCTTCTAGCCTTGCATTATATAAATACACTAAATAATTCTAGAATTTATGATATTCTAGAAAAATATTTTTCACTAACAAACTCTTCCAATGCTAGTTCCAATCACAATTAGTACTGTGGTTCTTTTCTTAAAATGCTAGTCACTATTAGATCAAAATTTATTTCCAGGCAAGGAAATTGCAACAGGACATATAATTTTAACATGCGAATAAGTAGAGTCGAAATCAAATAATACGTAATTATTCCCTTCAAAAACTGAGAACGTACAAGTATCTATGTTTGATGTTTCTGCTTTTTCTCCTTGGTGCTTGGAGTACACCCTGGCTGGTTCATTACTTTGTTCAGGTTGATTCGTGGTGCTGCGATTGCCAGTAGCACTGCTTCTATCTCTAACTCTGCCCCTACTGACTATCTGTGGACCTCTAAGGGTAAGACCTTGGACTGATCTCTTTGGTGTAGTACGTGGAGTAGATCGACATGCTCTAGTACAATCCCTAGCAAAATGTCCAAGCTCGCCACAATTGTAACAAGCTTTAATGGCTTTATAGCAATTACCCCCATGTAACTTGCCATAAACATTACAAATACGAATAGGATAAAAACTTTGTGTTGTCTGAATACCAGATCTTGGTTGCTTCTGCCCTGAAGATTCACCTCTATTATATCCATAATCACTAGGCTCTCCAGCTCTCTTCCTTTTTCCCAAGTTACTAATTGAACTCTGGCCAGGCAGTTCCCCACTTTTTCCTTTTTCATGTGGTCCTTGTGGGGGTTGGGCTTGGTCTTGAGTTTGGGCTAATATACTGTCAGCCAATTGCTGAAAATACGTCACCAACTATTGGGCCATTTGTGCAAAAATCTGCATAGGCGAGATATGTGCAGTTGGATTTCTGACACTCTGAGGAGCTAGGACCTGTTCTTATGTCACAACTGTATCTAGTTGTTCTACTGGCTTATCTCCTTCTTCCATTTCTATTCGTAAATCTTCTATTCCTGGAACAGCCTACAAAAGGAGATTTTTCCTCGTTAATTCATATTTATGATGTAAATGTACTATATGTATCAAACATTTGAGCAGTTGTACTTATCAAAAAATATTTCAAAATCACAATTCAAAATTTACATTAAAAACTTGCTCTGATACCAAATTGTAATGGTCGGGCCCCAACCACTAGAGAAATTGTTCGCTTTGGCTGTAAGCCTCACAGTTTCTTCCCTTAGGTGGAATGGAGAACTTCCCATGTTACACGTTACTCCTCTGTAAGGCATAACATGATCCCATAGAATACCTAATGAACTACCGCACTTCATCTACCGATAACTCATTAAGTACCCTACAAGGGATTTTAAAACAATTTTCTTATTTTTGATAAGTTGTGAGCGTTTTCTAATAGGTATTTAAAACATATGATTAAAAGTAAATCTAGTTAATATTTTTGGTCCACTTTATTTTTTCGTAAATTTTATAAAAATTTTGACAGAGTTCTGTCTATATTTTGAAAAATCAGTTCTTCAAATACCTGTAAAAAGCACTTCTAAAAATGTTTTCTCAACAACTACTTCAATTTCACAATCAAACTCAATCCATTTCAACAACTCCATAATCATTTCAATCAATTTCTCAAGTTCAAAATTCAATAATCCTCAAAATACTAGCAATACATTTCATTCAAATTAAATAAAATAGTTCCACTCATATTTTATTAGAGACAAAACAATTTATATACATCCTTACAAAATTTACATCAAAAGAAATACAAACTAAACTTTATTACAAACTTCATACAAATTTTGTACAAGCTGCTCAAGACCCATTTACATGTCCATACTTTTATATGTAATACATACATTAAAAGAAATATTTACAATTAGGGTATAAATTATACCCAATAACTTCAAGCTGATAGATCCTTAATCCTCAGCAGCTCAGTTTGCTGCTCCTCTAGTCTTTATATCTGCGACAGCAATAAAAGCTATCGCTGAGTACTAGGACTCAGTGGTGCACAACATACTAAAATAATCTTTATGCAAAATATAAATCACATTTATTCAAAAATTTGACTAAACATGAGCATTAAACACAAAACATGAATTATGAGATTTTAATGTAAACCAAGTTCATTTCAAAGTATCAAAACACATTTCATAAAACCCACAGTTAGATCATGCCATTCGAAACAAATGAAATCTCAATAGCCAGAGGCTAAAGAGAAATCACATCACAAGGCTAGCTAGCTCAAATATATGGATATCCATTCACATCCTCTTCTCGCACACCTCAACACTTATCCGAGAAGGAATCAAAATTCGAAACTAATTACCCCCACTAGTCGTGCTAGTGAGGTGTTCAAATATATGGTCATGACACTGTGGTTTCAAAACTTATCTTAACAATTTGTTAAACATTGTCATTTCAAATATACATAATAACTTTCAACAATTTAAACCAAACATCATAAGAATGCCATAATCCAATATTTCACATTATTCAAAACAGTATGCAAAAGATGATTATAAAAAGTATACGTTGTGCACAAACCTCAAACGAGTCGCCTGTTGGCCTTGACTCGACTCTTCAGGTTCTGTCCCGATATTCTTTTCCACTGAAACACACAATTTCACAGTGTTTTAGTACCATAACTTAGCATAAATCCAAAAATAAATTTAACTTCACTTCTACTTAGCTCTAACGTGTTAAACTCGATGTTCTTGAAATTTTGTGTTTCGGGTTACAATTCACTATACTATTCAAGTCAAATTATTGACTTTCTAAGACTTAATAGGTATGGGAATTCCAAATTTACCCACATACCACATTTTGGTCACCAAACTTATTGGTTTTGGTCATTTTCTCAACACTTAAGTCCTTTAGGCAAAATTGTCAATTTTCAGTTTTTGGTGTTTAAAGTTGCACTGTTCCATTGGTCACTTTTCTGTTGGAATTTGGCAAAACTTTCTTCATAAAAAATGTTCTCTATTGTCTTAAGTTTATTCTCCTTTTTGAACCACTCCAATTGGAGTTTTGTAGCTCCTTTTTAAACCACTCCAATTACGGTTACTATTCATGCTACAGAATTTGGTTCTGCAGATTTATTGATCCAACTTCGTTCAGCAATTTGATCAAGTTAAGTCCATAATTTGGTCTAATTTTCTTCATATTAAATGTTCTACTATGTCTTAGGTTTCCATCGGTTCAAGAATCACCTAAATCAAAGTTTTCTAGAGAGAGTTATAGCCATTAAAACTTTACTATTCATATGATAAATCTGCAGTTCTGCAGATTTAGTGGTTCAACTTTGTTCAGTAATTTGATTGGGTTAATGGCATAATTTGGGTTGGTGTTCTTCATGAAAGTTTTAGTTCTATATTCCACCTAACCACTGGTAAAAGTTCAGGTCATTTAGACCTTCCTAGCTCAAGTTATGACCCAAACACGATTACTGTTCATGTGTACTGTTCACACTACAGATTTTCAAGTTTGGTCAGTTTGTTTACTAGGTTTTAGTCACTTTTTGGGCATGCTTCCTAAATGAAAATTGTGTCATTTAGTGCCTATTTTCAGTCCCAATTGGTCTCATACCAATTGGACTTGTAAAATTCCATTTTTGGTCCCTCAAAGTTGACTTTTGGTCATGGTGCATACCCAATCCGAATTTGGCTTTGATTCAAACACTTCTAACACACTTAATTAGGTCACAAATGACCATTTCTCTCCTTAAACTATGCCAAAGACATCATTTAGCACTTCTTCATATTTTTGGTCTCTAAACTCTAATGTTCAAAACCCTAATTCATGTCATTTGTTGCATTTAGCTAATTAAACACTTATAAACATACTCCCTTAACTCAATTAAGCTTCCTAACATGTTTAGCTCAAACAAATTTATACTTTGTCCAACCAAACCCTAGATGTCCAAAATTCTATATAATCCCTCAACAATTTTCTTTCCATTTTAAGTTTATTTACAAGCTCAATAAGTTAGAAATGTAAGAATCAAACTCAAATTATCAAATTTAATTACTAACCTTTTATGTAGAATTTCTTTTTCTTCAAAACTTCTTCCTTTCTTTTTCTTTTTGTTGTCAAGCTCCTTCCCAAGTGACTAGAACAAGTTTTTGTGAAGCAAGTATGGGAGAAGTTGAGGTTTAGTGAGGGTTTCAAAGCTTGAAGACAAGCTTTAATGGAGTTTGCAATGGTGAGGGAGAGAGAGAGTGTGTGAGGGCAGCAAGCTTGGTGGAAGAAGAGTTTGATTTTTATTTTTCTTTTCTTTTGTTTTTTTTTTATCCTTATGGAAGAGCCAAAAATCCCAATTAAATAAATATATTAAGTATTTTTTTATGGCATCATGCATGAAGTCATGCATGCATGATGTCATCACCTTTTAAATTTTCCATTTTCTTTTTTTTTTCTATTTATTTTTTTTCTATTAGTTCTTTAATTTAATTCTCGATTCTGAAATTTTCTTTTCTCCGATTTTATTTGATAGTTAGGTTAAGAGTCAGCTCTCGGGGTCTTTTGACCAAATTGCCCCTCGCCGGTTCTTCCCAGTTTGCAAATAATCCAATATTTCTTCTGGCTCCTTGACCTAATTATTTGACTGGCTTAACAGTTCTTTTTCGTGATTTTCTCTTTTCCACTGTGTTTATAAGGGTCCTAAGGACCGCGACGTCACATTTTATGATTCGAAATTTGAGTTTAAAATGACTTCGCAGTCGTTCCCGAAAAGGTCACCCATTGCTGTGACTCTCGGCTCGTTTAACTTCTTATGTTCTGTTTTTCTTATTTATACTTAACTAATTGAACATTACTAATTATTTGTGTTTATGGCTTCTCTAGTTGTCTTAGATGTGGTTCTAATCCCCTTAATCGTCTGGACTGACACTGGTCACCGGAACAGTAAAATATACTAAGCTATGCAACTAGGGGTGTTACATCCCAGGAGGTCACCCATCCTAGGATTTCTCTCAAGCGAGCACGCTTAACCCTGGAGTACTTCCAACTCTCCAGGCTATTCCACCAAAAGGCGCCTCTAGTGATTAGTTCTCCCATTTTATATATCATTACTTTTTGAACCCAAGACCAACTCCATGCTTTTCCGATGTTGGATTTGCCTAAGGGAATTATAACACTCTCATATTAGGTAGTACTGTACAGTCTACTGTTCCGGCAACCAATATCTATCCGAACAATCAAGATGTGTAAAACCATATTTAAGTCACCTAGAAAAGCCCTGAACAAAAATTAATAGTCATTACATGAAGGTTAAATGGAAATGAAGAAAACAAAGTATGATGGGTTAAATGAGCCAAGGCCACAGCGATGGGTGACCAAAACGGGAAGTAACTGCGAGGTTAATTGCTGTCCTATTTTTGAATGGGACCTTATAGCACCCCGAGCCTAAGAATTGTTGCGAAGCTAATGGTATGATGAAAACCACAAAAAAGAATCAAGAACCAGTTTGAAAAATTGAACTAGGGTTCCAGAAGCAATTAAATGTTCTTGAAAAAACGAATCAATCGTAAGGGGCAATTTGGTCAATTCACCCTTATAGGTGACTTTTGGCCCATATGTCCATTAAAATGTAGGAAATTAAATTTTGAGAAAATAGACTAGAAGAGGAGAGGTGTATGAAAGAAAAATGAAAAAGGAAAAGAAGTGTTAAAATTTAAGTGAAATTATGACATCATTCATGACATAATAATTTTATAATTTTAATTTTACAAATTAAGAGATAATTACTGCATAAGAGTAACCAATTAAAAACAAAAAAATATATATATAACTCATTTCATCTTCTTCTTGCCATCCTCCTCCTCTCTCTCCTCTCTCTCACTTTCATTTTTGCTTTCCTCCATTAAAGCTCACTTGAAAGCTTCCCTAACCCTAAATTCAACCATGAATTTTGTAGTTTCTTTGGTTAAATTTTGTTTTTGAGTATTGTTAAGAAGCTTGGAACAAGAAAGAAAGGGAGAAATTGAAAGGAATCGAAGATTGGGAATTCAAGAATAAGGTAAGTCTATGTTTAAGCTTAATTACTTTAGTTTTCTTGAAATTAAGTTTGATTAACATGAGTTAGTATTAAAAATGGATGAAATCATGTTTGAATCTTGAAAAGCGAAATTCAGCTAGCTTATGGGGGTGATGAATTTGATGACTTTAATTAAATTAAATATGATTTGTGATGTGTTAAGAGGTGTTGAGCATGGTTAGTGAAGTAAATTTGTGTGAATTGTGCTAATTTGGAGACTTATGGTTCTTGATAATTGGGATTTGGGGATTTGGCGAATTAATGTAAATTAACCTAATTGAGGTTCAAATTGGTCAATTAGTGTGATTTAGAGTGTGATTGAATGCATGGAATGGAATTGAAGTTGTTTAGGTGTAATGGCCAATTCTGGTAGCTTGACCTTGGTCACATCAAATGGCCATAATTGAAATTATGTTGCTCCAATTGGTGTGAGGCTAATTGGAAATAAAAATTAAGACCCAAAGCTACAATTTTCATGTAGAAACCCAACCCCTAAAACTAAGCTTAAGTTGGTGAAAACCTTGGTTGAATCCGGATTAGGCACACTACCACTGTACAGAATTGACCATATGAATGCATTTATTGAAATGATCATAACTTGGTGTAGAAAGGTCCAAATGACCTGATTTTTATACCAAGACATAGTACTACAACTTTCATGAAGAACACAAACCAAATTCTAACCATAACCAAGTCAAATTTCCAACCAAAGTTGGTTGCTCAAATCTGCCAGAACCCTAATTGCCCAGAATGTAACACCCCTATGTTCGGTAGTGCGTTCTACTGTTCCGGTGACCAGTGTTGTCCGGACAGCTAGGATGCCTAGAACTACATTTTTATATGAGGGAGGAGACATAAAATAATGAAATACAAGAAAAGAAAATACAAGAAAAACAAAGGAAAAATAATAGCAAAGAAAGGTAACCAAGTTAAGCGAGCCGAGAACCTTAGCGATGGGTGACCGCACCGGGAAGTCACGGCATGGACCGTTGACTGGCCCTGGACCACAGGGAACCCTGGAAAATATTTTTAGGACTTAAAGAGACATCAATCGAAGTATAAATATCATTAGAAATATCAAAGAAAAATTAAATTATTAGTACAAGGAAAAGTGAGAAATCGAAAAACAGACAAAACCCGGTGTTACCGAAAAATCGGGAATGCAACCCGAACAGGGGCATTGTGGTCATTTGACATCCCGAATTGTCTTTTGACCTAAATGTCCATTAAAAATAAATAATATTACACTTGGAAAATATAATGAAAAATTAAATTAGGGGTACCTAGTGTAAATAGCCAAAAGTGGAGTGAAAATTGTGTAATTAGCACATTAAACATATAAAATGATTTAACTAAAGTGAGTGGACCACTAAGGAATAAACTAAACACTAAATGGGCAGGTGTAAACCCATTACACAATCTGCAACTTCATCTTCTCCAATTCTCTCATCCATGCCGAAATGGGAAGTTGAAATCCTCCATGGCCGTTTGGCTTAAAGCTCCATCATCCTCTTCAATTCACCTCCAAACACCTAGGTTGTTTCATTAAAGATTACCTCCACATCACAAGGAAGAGTTTGATAGCAAAATCAAGGAAGTTTAGTGAAGGTTTAACAAGTCCTAACAATACGTAAGTTTGTATTTTTGAATATTGCTTTGTTAAAGTTTGAAAACATGTTATGGGTGTTTGCTTTGTAAAGAAATTTTAAAGTTTGAGAAGTTATTGACATATCCAATTTTGGACAGCCATGGAGTTGTATATTTAATGAAATATTCATACATATATTTGATGGGAATTTATATTGAGTAAGGTGATTTAATGTCCTAGTAAGTTAATCCCACATGTATATGGTGATTGTGCACTTGAAATGGAAGTTGACGAAATCATGGGAAACTTTGCCAATGGGGAGCATTTCGGCAGCCTTGGAACTTCTTGATGAATGTTTAAATTCATGAAGATATTGGGTGAATTGTGATATTGAGGATTGATGAATATGTATATAAATTGGTTGTGGAAATTGTATGTAATAATTAGGAGTGTTTATGTGCACATATTGTTGTATTTGGACTTTGTGAATTAGTGTTTCATTTGGTGTATTGAGGATATTGTATTCTGCCCAAAGTGACTTTATTGTGAAGTGATAAATGGTTTTGGTAATGTACCAAATCAGAATTGGTAAGAGAAGTGGATTTATAGCAAGTAAATGTGCAATTGATAGATGTTAAGCAATGTATTTAAGGACAGTATGCATTTTAGCCTATAACTTTAAGTGTGTGGCTCCAATTGGTATGAGACCAATTGGAGGTGAAACTAGGCACGAAATGTGCCAACTTTCATGAAGGAAGTATACCAAAATTCTGCTTGCAAGGTAGCTTGAAAAATGACCAAATCCGGATTAAGTGCAAGTGAGGCCTGAAAACTGACCATTTGGGCAGCAGTTAGTGTTTAGGCCATAACTCACTCAAAACAGGTCCAATTGACCTGAAATTTTAACCATGAATAGTTAAGACCCATATCTACAAGTCTTATGAAGACACCAAAGCCCAAAAATAAACATAAGTAAGTCAAACAGCTTGCACAAGTTCGGGTCCAAAAACTGGCCGAACCAAAGTTGACCAAAATTGACCTAAAATGACCAAATTTGATGCCATTTGACCAGCAATAGTAAAATGGCAATACCTTGGTCTACATAACTCAGAATGACCTAAAATTTTGCCCCGCATTCCATAAGACATAGATCTACAAGTTTGTAGTTTTGACCGAAACTCGAAAACTGAGGGAACTAGGTCGTCCAGCTAGGTCAAACCAGTATCCCGAAATCCAGCAAGTTGCAATAAAATGCACTAAACAAGGAAATGAAATTGGTAACGTGTACCAACCCTAAAACACTATCGAATGTGACATATTAGTAACACTAAAACCTAATTTACCTAGAACGCATCGAGGGTCGATATATTAGGTTGATTAAGCAAATAATAGCTTTCAGTGAATTACTTATCAAGTATTATCAATAGAGACAGTTTAATTTAGTACTGAAACACTTTAAATTGTGTTTCTCAGTTAGTAAAGACTCAGGGAAAGGGAAGGAAACACTGAGTCCAAACCAGGAGACAATTTATCAGAGGTTTGTGCACAACAACTATTTCTTTTGAATTTTTCAATTGAAATGAATTATGACTATTTGTACATTATTGTTTTAAATTGTGGAAATGTGTTTGAATGGATATTTATTGCTTGAAACTGTATAAAATTGTTTGAATGATATTGATGGATACTTATTGATTGAAAAGCATTGGAAATGGTTTGAAACCACAGCTACCATGTATACTGATTGTATTCCTCACTAGCTTGTCTAGTGGGACGAATTGAATTCCCTCTCTGGCTGAAGTGTTGAGGTGTGTGCCTGTTGAGGACGAATTGAATGAGTAGTCAT